>NC_053492.1:419911517-420101517 GCF_905171775.1 Rana temporaria | reverse complement strand
GCTCATTCTCGGAGCGCACAGACTGTACATCCCTTGGATAAGATGACAGGCGTCTCAGCCAATCAGGTTGGCTGGTTCTGGCTACCGGTAACCTGATTGGCTGAGACGCCTGTCAGTCATCGAGGGCGGGAGAAGACATCGTGGGACGTGGATGCCTGACTCCAGTAAAGGTAAGTGCCGGGCAGGGGGGGGGGGGGAGAGAAAGCAATTTACAGGGCACAGTGTGGACAATTGGCACAGCGGCGACCATTGGCACAGCTGGCAACCATTAAAGGGCACAGTGGTGACAATTGATGGCACAGTGGCTGCATTATGGCATGGCACAGTGGTGACAATGGATGGCACAGTGGCTGCGTTTAATGGCATGGCACAGTGGTGACAATGGATGGCACAGTGGCTGCGTTTAATGGCATGGCACAGTGGTGACAATGGATGGCACAGTGGCTGCGTTTAATGGCATGGCACAGTGGTGCGAATGGATGGCACAGTGGCTGCATTTGATGGCATGGCACAGTGGTGCGAATGGATGGCACAGTGGCTGCATTTGATGGCATGGCACAGTGGTGCAAATTGATGGCACAGTGGCTGCGTTTGATGGCATGGCACAGTGGTGCAAATTGATGGCACAGTGGCTGCGTTTGATGGCATGGAACAGTGGCTGCGTTTGGGCACAGTGAGACTGCAATTTTTTTTTCCTTTGCGCCCCCCCCAAACATTTTGAGCACCAGCCACCACTGCAACTATCCCAGTTTAAATTCCCTTGATGTTTTAGTCCTCTGCTGTGTCCCAATATTTCAGTGTGAAGTTCTGTTACTACTAGGGCTGCAACTAATGATTATTTTCATAATCGATTAGTTGGCCGATTATTGTTTCGATTTCAATGCATGAATCGATCTATGGTAATTAGAGAGGGCCGGGGGGCGCTCCTGCGCCCTTAAGGACGCACCGCCACTGCTCTGGAGCCTGGCAGATATAAGATATCAGCATATAGTTTCTTCATCTTCATATCACACCAACCTGAAATGTATTTATAAAATCGGAGTGGTCCTTTAGATGCTCGCATTGGATATGCTTTCATTTGCAAAGATTTGAAGAAGAAAAAAAACCTGCTGAAATGTCTCCAATTACTAAGCGATCCTTCTATTCCTCCAAAGAAAGGGTTACCCTCCCTGCACCGCATGGTTCTATCAGCCCAGCCAAGCACATCCAGGAGGTAGGCCATTTAAAGTTCTTGGTGAGGAATCCTTTTACAATATGGCTGCCCTTGGATGCATACTGACAACTGCTATCATGATGTACAGTTCAGGTCAGGAGACACAGTGGTTGAACCAGTGACTTGTCTCTTTTCTCTATAATCACTTATTAGTGCTTCAATCCAATTTCACAGCCCATTACATGGAATGAGACAGAGCCGTCATTCAGCTGCCCTCAGGTCTGGCCAGGCGGGATGCGTTAACCAAATCCACACAGAAGCTGTACTACCCTCAACAAATCGGCACTAAAAGAGCCATTTATGGGGTTTAGTAGTCAGGGACACTTGGCAAAGTTCATAATAGAAAGACAGGAACTGTACATAATCCCCTTGTAGTCTTCAGCGTGTCATGGCAGTTGTCAAGGGCCACATTTTTTTTATCCTCCTATGAACCAACAGGATCCTTCATGTGTCAATCACAGTGGTGTAGTAGATAGCACTTCGCCTAGCAGTAAAAAGAGTCCCTGGTTCGAACCCCAACCATGACACTACCTGCCTAGAGTTTGCTGGTAGGTTAAAGCGGTTGTAAACCCCCATCTACTCCCCTAACTAGTAACATCTTCTTAAAGCCAGTGTCCCGCTGCATCCATCGATCTTTATCTAGTAAATGTCACTATTCTTTTTATGGTTTAAATCCTTACCTTTGTGAAGTCTCTTTCTTCTACTATGCCGGCGCCATTGTTCTTGTGGTCTTCCGCGTCTTCTACAGTGAAAACTTCCGCCCACAGTTGATTACGATGGCTGTAATCCCGCACGGCAAATATTCAAGCCTCTTCTTCGTTTCCGGTTACTATGGAAACGAAGAGAAGCTCCTCACAGCGTATGCCAGGAAGCTGTTATCAGAGCTTCCGGAGCATGCTGCAGATGCTGGGTCACCAATCGTGTAGCAGCTAATCAGTAATCCAGGCTTCCCGCTCTGGAATCTTGCGCCGTCTTCCTCCTTCATACCTTGTGACGTAGGAGTCACAAGGTAAACATCCATGAGCCTCTGCGGGGGGGGGGGGATCACACCGCAAACCATCGCGCGATGTCGGGGCTGACGTCAACAGCAGGAAATGACGCAGCCCCGACATGAACAGAGATTTTGTCCGGCATGGTCTCGGCTGGCCGGTCTAGCTATCAGACGGCGCATGCGCGGAGTGACGTCACCACTCGGGATATCGGCGATATCCTGAGAAGGAAGGAGGTAAGGAAAAAAACAAAGAGAGCGACGCATGGGGGTGTAAATATACATGTCCTAATACAAAGTGTAACATTTGGGTTTACAACCACTTTAACTGGATCCTGTCCATAAAAAATAAATAAAAAATTGCCCCTAGTATGTGTATGTATGAATGTTGGAGACCTTATAGTGTAAGCTCCTTGAGGGCAGGGACTGATGTGAATGTACAATGTATATGTAAAGCGTTGCGTAAATTGACAGCGCTATATAAGTACCTGAAATAAATAAATCACAATGTAGGCAGGTAAGAAAACAGCAAGGCGCCCAACAGCTACCAATGATCTTAAAAGAAAACGTATAGGAGGCCAGCTATGATTAAGCACTGATTGACAGTGTGAAACGCGTCAGATCTTCTGCAGTGGTTATGTATTTTTTGATCCTATTTTATTATTAAAGGCAAAATATTTTTTGGAGTGCGTCTACGGGCAGGCTGGTTATACTGAAGTCGATTCATTGATCAACTTCAGTACAACCAGCCTGTCTGGCCTTTTTTGCCCAATCATTGTATTCTGATGGCTGGAAATCCTCCCTCTGTCACAATATAATAGCGATGCAGGAGATGTGTTTTTCTCATTCAACCAGTGGGTTGAATGAAGAAAAAAAAAACTGACAGATTGCTGCATTAAGACAAGCAATGTTGATGCAGCAATCCTAGGTCTAGCGCGGAGACATTGTATTCTGACAGGGGTGACAACGCAAATCCCCCTCCCCTGCCGTAATGCACTGATCAGCATTCGCAGCCATTGGCTACAAGTACTGATCAAATTCCAGACAGCTGTACACATGGACTGAAAGACATCCAGGTCCTGCTGATCCCCGGCCCTTGTGTTCCAGGCTTTACAATGTTGCAGTCTGATCACTAAGGGCAGAGAAAGAGGAAATCTTTGCTTGAGCTTGGTATCATCTTAGTCTAGCCCAGGGGTCTCCAAACTGCGGTCCGAGGGCCAGATGTGGCCCTTTACCAGTCTTTACCTGGCCCTTGGGGCACTATTCTTCCCACCGATATGGGGCACTATTCTTTCCACTGAAACCAACAATAGGGCACCATTTCTCCCACTGATACCAATGATGGGATACTATTCCTCCTGCTAATAGGGGGAATACACCTCATATTGACCACCAACCCTGAGGCCATATTTATTCTCAATGATGCCGGGCCTGGGACAATTTCTGCCCTCGCTAGCCACCATCTGGCCCTCCTAAAGTGTAAGGGCCCTTTCACACGTACGGACCGTATGTCCGCATTTTCATCTGTCCGTTGTGGATGAAAACGGGAAATACATTGGTCCCTATGCGATTACGGGTGTCAGCGGATGACCATCCGCTGACACCCGTAATTTGTCCGCCTCAAAGATCCGCATTTTCGGACAGAAGAAAATCCTATTTTTCTTCCGTCTGCCGGATCGGATGAACACGGACATACGGTCCGTGTTTAATCCGATTCCCCATAGGGGAGAGCGGAGTAAAGACAGGGTGGTCCCTGCACAGTGTGCGGGGACCGCCCTGTCAGCTGCCAGCTCAGCGGGGATTTTACGGAGGATCCCCGCTGAGCTGTACGGACACACGGAGGCGGATCATTACTGATCCGCCCCGTGTGAAAGGGCCCTAAAGGACAATAAGCTGGCCCTTTGTTTTAAAAGTTTGGGGACCCCTGACTCTAGCCAGTTGAGAACCAGGCATTTTCTGGCACCTTTTGTTTACATGTGAAAATGTTTGTTTATTTTTTGCTAGAAAAATTGTTAGAACCCCAAACATTATAGTTTTTGTTTTTAAGCAGAGGCCCTCGTGAATAAATTGGTGGGTTTTGCATTTTTTTATATCACGTGGTATTTTACGCAGCGATTTTTCAAATGCAGTTTTTTGGGGGGGGGGGGGGGGGGGGAACATTTTAAAACGTGCAATACAAAAAAACACAGTACTTAAATTTTATTGTAAAATATAAAAGATAACGTCACGTCGAGTAAATAGATACCAAACATGTCATGCTTTAAAATTGCGTTTGCCCGCACAACGGCAACACACCACGTACATTTTACTAAAAAATGTAATCCTGCAGGTGGAGCAGCTTATTGAGAAAATCACTCCCATACAGACTCACTGTGCCCATGGACACAGACAACCACACAGCTATTTCTGCAGAATAACAAAAAGGTAGGAATCTGCAAAATCCCTGCAAAGATCGACCAGAGGGGAATGTCATCCCCCCCCAACAAAAGTGGAGTTACTCTTAAGGCCTCATGCTCACTGGATGTTTTTACAGCAGCTGTTTTTGGCAGTAGACGTTTTTTTCTACAGTCATTAAACTCTCCATCATGTTCTCCTATGTGTCCATGCACACATAGGCTGTTATTAGTTTTGGGCAGTGGCGTTTTTGAGCAGTAAAAAAAAAACAAAAAAAAAAACTAGTGGGTTCTGAAAGAAGTTTTTCAGCTTTAAAAACACTCCAACGTCTATAAATGCTCAAAAAAGCTGCTTGGCAGTGTTTTTGGACGCTAATAAACGCTATTGCAAAAACGTTGAAAAACTCACTGCAAAGCTACTGCCGTTTTTATAACATTACTTTAACGTCCAGTGTGCGTGAGGCCTTAAAGCCTCGTACACACGATCAGTCCATCTGATGAGAACGGTCTGAAGGATTAACCGATGAAGCTGACTGATGGTCAGTCGCGCCCACACACCATCGGTTAAAAAACGATTGTGTCAGAACACGGTGACGTAAAACACAACGACGTGCTGAAAAAAGCGAAGTTCAATGCTTCCAAGCATGCGTCGAATTGATTCTGAGCATGTGTGGATTTTTAACTGATGGTCATGCCTACGAACGATCGTTTTTGACCTATCGGTTAGGAATCCATCAGTTAAATTTAAAGCAAGTTGGCTTTTTTTAACCGATGGTTAAATAACCTATGGGGCCCACACACGATCGTTTTTGACCGATGAAAACGGTCCATCAGACCGTTGTCCTTTGGTTAACCTATCGTGTGTATGAGGCCTAAAAGGAAACTAGTACTATCTTTGTAGGCGACAAAGCAGCAGTGAAGCTTTACCCTAACAGTTCTGCCCATCTCCCTGCAAGACTGGTACAGGGGCATTTTTCAACACTGCCTCCCAAAATATAGTGCCCAGTCCCTGAATTTTTTGATCTGTAGGCCGATCCTATTACATGGGAGGCAACTAGTCTTTTGCAGATATCAACATTCAGAAAGTCAGTGCCGGTTCACACAGGGACAACCCGACTTACAGCGCGACTTTGCAAGGCGACTTCAGCGCGACTTAAAGTTGCCTCCAGGACAGGTGACTTTGGCTGTGGCCAATCACAGAATAATCAGCTCTGAGGGAGGGGTTTGCCTGAGTAAATCATTTTCTTTCCAGTATTGTAGCTTCAGTTAAGACAGTGACCCGACTTTGGAGGCAACTTCCATTGAAATCAATGGGTACAATTTGCGTAGAAGTCACCATGAAGTAGTACAGGAAGTAGTACAGGAACCTTTTCTGAAGCCAGAGCAACTTCAGTAGTGTTCATTAAAGGGGAGTTCCAGCCATTTGTATGTTTATTAAAAGTCAGCAGCAACAAAAAGTGTAGCTGCTGGCTTTTAATAAACAGACACTTACCTGCTCCAGCGACGCGCCGGCCGGGCTCCGCTCCTCTCCTCTCCCCCCCTCCCCGGCCGGCGTCTTCATTCTCAGTGTGGGCACCCGACCGTGACAGCTTTCGGCTTCACGGCCGGGCACCCACTGCGCATGCGCGAGCGGCACTGCGCATGCGCGAGCGGCGCGGGCCGGCGCTGCGCCGTGTAATTGGCCAGGAGATCGCCTAGGACCTGTGACATGTCCTAGGCAATCGCCTACAGCAGCCCCTTCCTGTAGGCGATTAAGCTTAGTCGCCTACAGGAAGGAGGAAGTGGGACAGGAAGTCCCACTCTTCCTGAAGCCCCCACTCCCCCCCCAAAAAATGACATGCCAAATGTGGCATGTAAGGGGGAGAGGAGTGGGTTAAGAGGAAGTTCCAAATTTGGGTGGAACTCCTCTTTAAGACAGCTCCATTCACTTTAATGGAATTTCTCATGTCGCACGACACAAGACGGATCCCAAGTCGCGGTTATATGAACCGGCACTCAGAGGGTTGCAGTGTGGTGCTGTTGAAGGCATTAGCATCTGCCTGCCCTACAGCATCAATGCCACCTTGCTACCTATAAAGATGGTGCAGACTTGATTTTCCTGTCTCTCTGGAGCGAGACTCCCATGTCTGTTAAACATATCTGGAAAAAATAATGATATCGTGCAGATTCGTCAGTAATCCAGTCTTTTGTGAGATGCCACTTGCTGTAATTAAAATGCTTTGTTACGGGAAAGTGCGTGAGCAGTAATTGGGAGTTCGCTAACGCCATCTACCATCAGATCAGAGAGGAAATGATTAGCTAAAGTGCATGATGACTGCATCCCCGGGACACAGCCAGGATTACACCAATGTCATATTTACAAATGCAAAACGGGCTATGAAACACCTGCCAGCTTCTTCGAATCCATTTATTAAGTTATTAACACGTCGTCATATGTTGGGTAGATGGAGGCACGGCAAACTGTCTCGACAGGAGCATGTCACCTTCTGTTATGATGGCAGCAGTGGCGCCAGCTGGCAGAGGAGGCAATGAAGGTACAGCCCACTGAATGCTACAAACTGGCATGCTGGTACTGAAGAGAATGAAACAAAGGCCCTTATAAAAAAATAAATGTTAAGGAATAAAAAAAAGTTTTAATGCCCAAAAGGCAACCAACCTTCTTTTATTTTCTAACCTACAACAGGAAACGGATTGTCTATAGGCAATCATATTTCTATTACAGATTCATCACAAAGAATGAAATTGAATGGACTAGACAAGGCAATTTGCAAAACTCTAATTATTCCCAATACAGCCATGCAGCCTTTGCCATATTGTTCAATTGGGACATTTTACTGTGAACTTGTGCTTTGCATATACTTGTGGGCTGTTCTCCTTAGATCGGAGTTCCACCCAAAAGTGGAACTTCCGCTTTAAAACACTCCTCACCCCCTTACACCTACTCTCCATCTAGGCTGCCCCTCCCTCTAGGCGATCTTCTGGGGCACGTGAAGATCGCCTGTCCACTCCGAGAGTGCAGTGCGTGCCCAGAGTATCAATGGAGGCGCCGACGGAGAGGAGGGGGAGAGGAGTGACGCTCTGGGCGGCCGCATCACTGGACCGTGGAACAGATAAGTGTTTGTTTATTAAAAGTCAGCAGCTACACTTTTTATAGCTGCTGACTTTTAATAAACATAAAAGGCCTGGAACTCCACTTTAAGGATGCATGATCGTCTACCCTAGAGCCCCCCTGCAGCATTGAGGAGAAGCTACTAGTCATAACTTGCCGTAGGATGCCAGAGTGGCCAAACACCAGCCTGAGGTCACTTTGCTTTCATAGGTGGAACAGAGAGGCCTAGGAAGCATAGGTACGATTGTGGACAAGACCATCACACCCATATGAGCTTGTGGTACATCCCATTAAAAAATGATGGCCATCAATATAGAGTTGGCCTCCACTTTTGCAGCTACAGGTAGCCCCTGGGTTACAAGCAAGATAGGGTCTGTAGCAGGACAGTCTTTAACACAGGGCAAAAGGGGAAGCTGCCCTGGGCCCAGTCATTGTTGTGGGGCCCAAAACAGCTGCCCCTTAAGCCCGCACAGCCCTCAAATAGTTAAGTGGATTCGGGGAGGCCCAAGAATTTTTTTGCCTAGGGTCTAATCAATATTAAAGACAGCCCTGGTCTGTAGGTTTGTGTACGTACGTACGTACATGTTTGTATGAAAGTTGGAACAGGTAAAAAAAATTTAAGTGTAATGCCGCGTACACATGATCATTTTTCGGCATGAAAAAAAACGTTTTTCAAAATTGTCATTTAAAATGATTGTGTGTGGGCTTCACATAATTTTTCAGGTTCTGAAAAACGCCAAAAAAATAATTTGAACATGCTGCATTTTTTAACATGTCGTTTTTCGGGTTGTAAAGAATGATCGTGTGTGGGCTAAAACAACGTAAAAAAACAGCGCATGCTCAGAAGCAAGTTATGAGATGGGAGCGCTCGTTCTGGTAAAACTACCGTTCATAATGGAGTAAGCACATTCATCACGCTGTAACAGACAAAAAAGCGCAAATCGTCTTTTACTAACACGGAATTTGCTAAAGCAGCCCAAAGGCGAATGGAACTTCCCCTTTATAGTGCCGTCGTATGTGTTGTACGTCACCGCGCTTTGCTAGAGCATTTTTTTTAAAACGATGGTGTGTGGGCAACGTCGTTTCAATGATGAAGTTGGGAAAACGTTGTTTTTTCGACATGCTGAAAAACAACGTTTTTTTTCCCATGCTGAAAAATGATCGTGTGTACGCGGCATAACTCCTGCTCAATTTTTTTTTTTAACGTTTTTCGGATAGTATAAGGAAGGGTTAACACCCCTGTAACATTTGTTTTGTTATCTATGTCCCTGTTCAGAAGTTTTCACCTCACTTCTGTCCCTGTGACAATTGGATTTTGAACATTTTTGATTGTTGTGTAAACAAGAATTGGTGATAAAGCTGATAAAAAAAGATGATAAAAAACATGATGATGCTTATAGGAGTGAATTCCCCTATCTAGGGGTAGATTTCCTTTCACTTCCTTTGGTCTCTCTCCATTTGTAAGTAGGAGTCGTTTGTAAGTTGGATGTTTGTAACCCGGGAACCGCCTGTATAGCAGTTTCCTCTCTTCTGAGTAGACTTTACACAAGATTTTGTAGTGCGTCTTTGGGAATTTGGTCAAAGGAACATTTGTGAGGCCAGGTACTGATGTTGGATGAGGAGGCCTGGATAGCAATTTGTGATCCAATTCCAGAAGGTGTTCATAGTAGGGTTGGGGGTCAGGGCTCTGAGCAGGCAACTCAGGATTCTCCACACCCAACCATGTCTTTAGGGAGCTGGCTTTGGACACGCACAGATATCCTGGAACAGAAAAAGGCCTTCCTCAAACGGTTGTCACAGGGTTGGAAGTGCACATTTGTCTGAAATGTGTTTATGGGTTGCATCATTAACAGTACCCTTTACAGGATACCCTTGAACTCAGTAAATTGGAGATTTTGGACAATTAGGGCAGGCTTCCGGTGACCCCCTTACTAAACCTGAAGACTCATAACTAGACAAAGTAAGTAAAGCAACCTTGTACATTTTAGAATACATTACTCATAGATAAAGAATTGTAAATGATCAGAACTAGTCTTGTATGCATTTCTCTACACAGCTTAGTTATAAAGACTTTTCTTCTTGTGTTGATGACTTTGGTTTCACCAGATAGGAAGTGAGGAAAACTCTCCAACAAGAGTACTAACCCTTTGTCATATTATTAAAGGGGAGTTCCACACACAATTTCACTTTTTAAATATAAATACCCCTGTAATACACAAGCTTAATGTATTCTAGTAAAGTTAGTCTGTAAACTAAGGTCCGTTTTGTTAGGTTGTTACAGCATTTAGATAGTTTATAATCTAGTGTGGGCATCATGAAGCCAGACTGTACGACTTCCTGGATTTCAGCTTTGCATATCTCACACATGCTCAGTGCACAAGCAGTGTAATAGGTTTCAGTCAGGTTTGCAAGGACTACTGGGAAACATGATGCCTATCCCAGAAACCCTTGCAAATAGCCTAGGCAAATAAGGAGGAGGAAGTAATGAAGGACTACAAAATAAAGGTATTTACAAGCAACAAATTAAATAAAAATTGTCCATTCTGAACACTATGAGATTAGAGCATGCAGCACAGACAAACATAAAAAAATGGGTGGAACTCCACTTTAAGTTTAAAAAAAAAAAAAAAGCAATTTGCATTAATTTTTCAGACATTCAATTGGATCAATATAACCCCCTGCCATATACACCATGGCCCGGATTCACAAAGCACTTACGCCGACGTATCTCGAGATACACCACGTAAGTAACTATGTGCCGTCGTATCTGTGCGCCGTGCCCACAATCTGAGATACGCCTAAAAATAGGCTTCCTACGACCGATGTAACTTGCCTACGCTGTCGTATCGTGGGCGCATATTTACGCTGGGCGCATTTGCTGCTCCCATTGATTTTCTATGCACATATGCAAATGAGGGAGATACGCCGATTCTCGAACGTACTTGCGCCCGGCGCATAATATACGCGGTTTGCGCAAGTCGTACGCCCGGCGTAAAGTTATTCCCCATATAGGAGGCGCAACTCATGCTAAGGTATAGACCAGGGAACACAGCCGTTGTATTTTACGTCGTTTACGTAGTATGTGAATAGGGCTGGGCGTAGGTTATGTTCACGTCGTAGGCAGTGATCTGTCGTATCTTAGGGAGTAGTTCCGACGCGATTCTGAGCATGTGCACTGGGATTCGTCCACGGGACGGCGCATGCGCCATTCGTTTTAAGTACTTCTATGGCGCTTGGCCCATCATTTGCATGGGGTCACGCCTCATTAGCATGGCTCACGCCCACTTCCACCTACGCTGGCTTACGCTGAGGAAACCCAGCGTAGATTTGAGAGCGAGTGAGAGCACTGGCTTCCTGAATACTGTGCTTGCCTCTGTGCGCTGCGTCGGCGTAGCGTATATTCGATACGGTACGCCGGCATAAATATGCGCCAATGTATGTGAATCCGGGCCCATATATTTAACCACTTGCCGTCGCGGCACCGTCGAAATACGTCCACAAGGTGGCTCTGCTGGGCGAGAGCACGTAATATGACGTCCTCTCTCCCAGCCGCCACTAGGGGGGCGCGCGCCCCCCGCTCGCCCCCGACTCCCGTGCGTGTGCCTGGCGGGCGCGATCGCCGCCGGGCACACGCGATCGCTCGGTACAGAGCGGGGACCGGGAGCTGTGTGTGTAAACACACAGCTCCCGGTCCTGTCAGCAGGGGAAATGCTGATCTTCGGTTCATACAATGTATGAACCGAGGATCAGTGTTTCCCCTAGTGAGGCCACCCCCCCCCACAGTAAGAACACACCCAGGCATACTTAACCCCTTCCCCGCCCCCTAGTGTTAACCCCTTCACTGCCAGTGGCATTTTTATAGTAATCCAATGCATTTTTATAGCACTGATCGCTATAAAAATGCCAATGGTCCCAAAAATGTGTCAAAAGTGTCCGCCATAATGTCGCAGTACCGAAAAAAAAAATCGCTGATCGCCGCCATTACTAGTAAAAAAAATATAATAAAAATGACATAAAACTACCCCCTATTTTGTAAACGCTATAACTTTTGCGCAAACCAATCAATAAACGCTTATTGCGATTTTTTTTTACGAAAAATATGTAGAAGAAAACGTATCGGCCTAAACTGAGGAAAAAAAATGTTTTTTTATATATTTTTGGGGGATATTTATTATAGCAAAATGTAAAAAATATTCATTTTTTTCAAAATTGTCGCTCTATTTTTGTTTATAGCGCAAAAACTAAAAACCGCAGAGGTGATCAAATACCACCAAAATAAAGCTCTGTTTGTGGGAAAAAAAGGACGCCAATTTTGTTTGGGAGCCACGTCGCACGACCGCGCAATTGTCTGTTAAAGCGACAGAGTCCCGAATCGCAAAAAGTACTCTGGTCTTTGGGCAGCAATATGGTCCGGGGGGTAAGTGGTTAAATACAAATCATAAAATGTAGTACGGGTCTTTGAACTTTTCTAATCAAAGCTGGTTGAAATTTTAAAATGCTCTTGTGTATGGCCTGCAATACAACCCTCTGTACAGTTCAGATTGAGGTGGAAAACTTTACGAAAAAAAACAAAAAACAAAAAAAACAGCCCAGAAGCAAAAATTTAATTAAAAAACACAAGGCAAGCCTGGCAAAGCAGCAATTGTAATTGAAAATTGGGATGAAGGTGTAGTGGAAAAAGTGTATTCCAAAGTAAGAACGACGCCTCACGCGATACATTGAATCCTGCCCTTTGTCCCATTGCAGGCCTGATACAGCAAAAACAGGTCAAACTCACGTCTTGGTATTGCAGCTAGTAAGTGGAGCAAAGCATGATGGGAGCAGGATGGGAATTCAGCTAGCTGATGTCTACAGCAACAGAGGATAAAAGCCGCAGGCCGTCTCCTAATATTAAATAAGGTACAACCAGTCACCATCTGGCAGATGAGAATTTTCCTGAGGAAAAGATAGAGGAAGGCAGGCAGTGAAATCATCCATGGCTGTGTGAACCAGGCAGAACACGGCTTCCCTAATATACCAGACACAGAGATCCGGCCTGGTGCCACGAGATGCCAACTCCTGAACGCAGCCTTTCATCAGCAACGGCACTGCCTGTCTAGGCCGTATAATACATTGAATTACAGCTGAACTCTAAATACACACTTGAAATATATAAATGTGAGCCGTTTTATATGTCAAAAGGTTTTCATTTCTTTCCATTCATTGCTGATTGTTACACAAATCTCTTATGCGGCATACACAGCTCCGTGACCGGACTTTTTCTTGCAGCAGTTAAACGACACAGCAGGGACACTTTCCCCACCCCCTGCCTGTGATTGGACAGTGAAGGAGCAGAAGCAGACTTCCAAGGTTATCCTTCTTCTCCGTTTACCGTTTTCTTTACACTAAGAAACTCAATTTATTCAATGGAATTCACAGACCCGTCCCACTCTAGTCAAATGGCTTAGGCTTATAAATCAAACAATTCCCTATGCATATTGTGATGGTGAACCTTGGCACCCCAGATGTTTTGGAACTACATTTCCCATGATGCTCAGCTACACTGCAGAGTGCATGAGCATCATGGGAAATGTAGTTCCAAAACATCTGGGGTGCCAAGGTTTGCCATCACTGCCATATGCATATTGTGATGCATGAGGTTCAAGAATGCCCTAAGAAATGTCAAAAGGTTTGGTTTTTAATTCACAAGCGATGATACTGCATGAATAAAGGTGGTTTTCATATATATATGTGGAGTGAAAGCTACAAGGTTACTAGATCCTTCCATTGCTGTTTAATTACCTTGATAGATTAACATGTGATACTTTGATTAAATAGCAGGCATTTATGTATTATATTGTCTTAATGAAATAGGTGGACTCTTAGTTATCCATTTTATGTTTTTCTTTTTGTATGATTGGTACTTTTCTACTTATGTTTGGAGCTCTAATCCCCCAACACCAATGATATGGTATCATTCCTCCCACTGACACCACTGATGGGGCACTATGCCTCTGACTAACACCAATGATGGGGCATCATTCCTCCCACTGACACAAATGGTTGGGCACTATTCCTCTCATTGATGCCAATGATGGGGCACTATTCCCCTGGCCACTGACAGGGGACTATGCCTCTGACTAGCACCAATGATGGGATGTCATTACTCTCACTGACAACAATGGTTGGGCACTATTCCTCCCATTGATACGCCTCTGACTAGCACCAATGATGGGGTGTCATTACTCTCACTGACAACAATGGTTGGGCACTATTCCTCCCATTGATACGCCTCTGACTAGCATCAATGATGGGCTATCATTTCTCCCACTGACTGGGTATTATGCCTCTGACCAACACCAATGATGGGAAGTTATTACTCCCACTGACACAAATGGTGGTGCACTATGCTTCTGACTAACATCAATGATGGGGCATCATTCCTCCCATGGACACCACTGATGGGGCACTTTGCCTTTTCCCAACCCCAATGATGAGGCATCATTCCTCCCACTGACACAAATGGTGGGGAACAATGCCTCCAACACCAATGATGGGGTGTCATTCCTCCCATGGACAGCACCGATGGGGCACTTTGCCTCTGACTAAACCCAATGATGAGGCATCATTCCTCCCACTGACACAAATGTTGGGGAACGATGCCTCTAACACCAATGATGAGGTATCATTCCTCCCATGGATACCACTGATGGGGCACTATGCCTTGGATTAACACCAATGCTGGGTCACCATTCCTCCCACTGACAACAATGGTGGGGCACTTTTCCTTCCACTGAAACCATTGATGGGCCACCATTATTTCCACTGAGAAACCAATGACGGGTCACTATTCCTTCTATTGACACCAATGATAGGGCAATTTCTTTTTACACAGACCACAGATGCCAGGTCATTTTTATTCCTGCACTTGCCACCAAACTTGGGTTATTGTTTACCATTAGTGACAACACAGCATTTTCCACTTCCACTGGTCATAGTCTGGCCCTCCTAATGACTGAAGGATATTACCCTTTTGTTTAGAAAGTTTAAGGCCCTAAAGCAGGAGTTAGAGAAAGTCAGCTTCCATCGGAGCCTTATCACAGTGGTGCCATTCTTCACAATAGCTGGGTAAGGTTGTACGCCATTTGTAAATCACACACCTGGGGGGAAGGGAGTAGCTAAAAGTAGTTAACAAATTAATATAATTTAAGAGTGTGCCGCAGTCTGTGCCAAGACGGAGGTGGCAGGAAGCCAAACACAGGGACAAGATTAATGAGTCACAAATGTATTTCATTTTACTCAAACAAAACCTTCAATGTTTCTATATGTCGGCCAAACGAACTTGCGGAAAGTTGAAGAGCCACGTCCGGCGTAAAGTTATTCCCCATATAGGAGGCGCAACTCATGCTAAGGTATAGACCAGGGAACACAGCCGTTGTATTTTACGTCGTTTACGTAGTATGTGAATAGGGCTGGGCGTAGGTTATGTTCACGTCATAGGCAGTGATCCGTCGCATCTTAGGGCGTAGTTCCGACGTGATTCTGAGCATGCGCACTGGGATTCGTCCACGGGACGGCGCATGCGCCATTCGTTTTAAGTACTTCTATGGTGCTTGGCCCATCATTTGCATGGGGTCACGCCTCATTAGCATGGCTCATGCATCCAGCACCCTAATCTACAGGACGCATGGATTTCAATGTTTTTTTTTATTTTTTTTAAGCACATGATTAGAGCCTGAGGTTCTAATTGGCTTAAAAAAAGGGTGGGCTCGGGGTGCACTTTCTTTTCTTATTGGTGATATTTTTTATGAACCAGAGTTTAGAGTCGCTTGAAATATCACATAAAATCAATTTAGCAACGTGCAGAAGCCATACCTCCCAACTTTCTGAGATGGGAATGAGGGACACCTATCAGCAAAAGTATGTAGGCATAGGACACACCCTTTGCCACGCCCCCTTAAAGGAGAATTGTACAAAAAAAAACAAGATTGGTTAAATCCACAAGTGCTTTTTTTTTTACCACTTCTATTCCTTCATATTGGCTTTTGGAATTTACAAATGCAACAATTTAGAGATCAGATGAAAGGTTTAGCGTTGAAAAACACTTTTTGATAGATAAAAAGTGCATTTTATATACAACTACCGTATTTATTGGTATATCGCACACTTTTTTGCCCTGAAAATCAGGGCAAAATCGTGGGTGCGCGATATACGCCGATACCCGCGCCGTGTTTGAATGCCTGCGCCGACATATACCGAGCGCAGTACATTCGGCCAGGCTCGGCTTCACTCGTAGTCACGCTCTGTGACGTTTATGCGCGAGAAGCCGAATATACCCGAGTGTACTGCGCTCAGTATACGTCGGCGGAGGCTTCAAACTGAGCGCGGGAATTCGACATGAAGACAGGGCAGGAGAACACCACCAAGGCCGCAGACGGAGGCCGGACCGGACGAAGCCGCCGATGGACGCCGGGCAAGACACCAAAACTGTAAGTAGTAAAATGTAATAAAATGTTTTTTTTACAGGAAAAACTGGTCACAATTAGGGGTGCGCGCTATACGCCGGAGTGCGCAATACCCTGATAAATACGGTATATAGATCAGACCAAAATGAGGGACAAATGAGGAGGAATGAGGGACAGAGAGACATTGCTCCAAATCATGGACAGTCCCTCGAAATCAGGGACAGTTGGGAACTACGCAGAAGCGTCTTCCTGAAATTTTCGGCCTACTGAGGTCACCCTTCGCTCAGGTAAGTAGGCCAGAAGCCACGTATACAATAACTATATTTTACCCTTAATATTTTTGTAACTTAAATTTTTAACATGGGAGATGGAGGTCCGCAGGATAAGTGGGCCTTCTTTATAGCCTTTTCTTTTTGTATTGTTTTTAGAACAAGGCCCGGACCTGCCGCTTTCCAGAGAAGAATGTGGCCAGGTCACAGACAGAGGCTTCCCTGGGTGATCTTTATACATGGAGGGAGAGGACAAGCGATCTGTACAAACAATCTGGAAAATGTTAGCACCCTGGAGAGTTTATGGTGGACCTGCGTCCCAGCTGTGCCCCTCACAGCTCTGTGTTTTTACAGTTGTCGCCCTCCATACTATAAATAAAGCTTCCACACATCCAATGCATGTGGCCTCCAGCCTTACGTTCTGACGAGAAGCCCAGATTTGGCGCTGAGCGGAAAGGAGCCCCCGGTGTTGACAAAATGGAAGTCTATATACAGAAGGATCTGCTGGCGTTTTATAATGTAGTTACCACATCACAGAATATCGGCTTATTGACTCGGGAAGGCAAAACTTTGCCGTGTATCTGCCAGAATTCACATCTCCTTGTACCCTTCTGACACGCTGGGCATTGAAGAGAACCTGTGCTCCGTTTTAACCACATCCATACAGGGCACTTACGTACCTTCCCGCCCAAGCCAATTTTCAGCTTTCAGCACTGTCGCACTTTGAATGGCAATTTCGCGATCATGCTACACTGTACCCAAACAAAATTGGCATCCTTTTTTCCCACAAATAGAGCTTTCTTTTGGTGGTATTTGATCACCTCTGCGATTTTTTTTTTTGCGCAACAACTAAAAAAAGACCGAAAATTTTTTAAAAAATTACGTTTTTATTTTTTTCTGTAATTTTTTTGTAAATAAGTAAGTTTTCTCTTTCAATTACAGGCACTGATATGGTGGCACTGATGGGCACAGATGAGATGGCACTGATGGACATCGACGAGGTAGTACTGACGGGCACAGATGAGGTGGCACTGATATGCGGCACTGATGGGCACACATAGGCGGCACTCATGGGCACTCATGGGCGGCACTGATGGGCACTCATGGGCGGCACTGATGGGCACTCATGGGCGGCACTGATGGGCACTCATGGGCGGCACTGATGGGCACTCATGGGCGGCACTGATGGGCACTCATGGGCGGCACTGATGGGCACTCATGGGCGGCACTGATGGGCACTCATGGGCGGCACAGATGGGCACTCATGGGCGGCACAGATGGGCACTCATGGGCGGCACAGATGGGCACTGTGGGCGGCACAGATGGGCACTGTGGGGTGGCACAGATGGGCACTGTGGGGTGGCACTGATGGGCACTGTGGGGTGGCACTGATGGACACTGTGGGGCGGCACTGATTTACTTGCCAGTCAGTGCCCATTTGTGGGCACTGATTGGCATCTTTTTTTTTTGCATCTTTTTTTTTTTCCCCATTTTTTTTTTTTTTCAGACTTTTATTATTATTTTTTTGGACTTTTGGTTTTCCCCATTTTTTTTTTGTTTTGCCCTTCCCTGGTGGGCATCCCTGGTGGTCCATGTGGCGATCCGAGGGGGGGCTGCGCTGATAAACAATCAGCGCGAACCCCCCCCTGTCAGGAGAGCCGCCGATCGGCTCTACTCGCGTCTGTCAGACGCGAGTGAGGAAGAGCCATCGACGGCTCTTCCTGTTTACATCGTGATCAGCCGTGGTTGGACACGGCTGATCATGTGGTAAAGAGTCTCCGTGAGAGACTCTTTACCGATATCTGTGTTGCGGGGTATCAGACTGACACCCCGCAACAACGATCGCCGCGATGCGCGCCCCCGGGGGCGCGCAGCGGCTCAGAATCCTGAGGACGTCATATGACGTCCAGTCAGGATTCTACAACCACTTTGCCGACGTCAATCTGTCATTGGCGGGCGGCAAGTGGTTAAAGTAAATCAATCTCCTAACAATGGCCATTTTTTTTTTTTTTTACATCCTGGTTTTGCTGACCTCCTTCATCCTCTTTCACACACTCCCTGTCTATATACCAGGGATATGCAATCAGCGGACCTCCAGCTGTTGCAAAACTACAAGTCCCATCATGCCTCTGGGCATCATGCTTGTGGCTGTCAGTCTTGCTATGCCTCATGGGACTTTTAGTTCTGCAACAGCTGGAGGTCCGCTAATTGAATAACCCTTCTTTATACACTCGATCCAGTGTTGGCTGCATATCAGTCATTTGTACTGGATCAGCTCTCCAATAGTGACAACGGTGGATCATGCCTGCACCATGTGTGCCAGCACATCCACTTTTAGTCTCCACTAGGAGATTACGTGATAGACTGACAATGCATGAGCACAGCTGGGAAACAGTTGTCACCAAACAGGAAGTGTCTGAACATAGACCTTTGTGGCGGGATCACCAAGTATTACTTTAAATCTCAACTCCAGGAATAATTTGTATTGCATACTTGCATTGGTCCAGCTTGGCACAATTTAAGTATGCATTATCCACTTCCTGTCCGGCCCATAGCAGTTTTACTGCTACAGGGCAGCTATCCTGTGCAGAATCACTTATATATACACGATTCTGCACTTCCGCCTGCAGAGCATACACCAGAGCCGCTTCTTCTGTGAATAATTACAGCAAAAACTGATCTGTGGGTGCCGGGCACTTAATGTCCTCCGGCACCCACCAATCGCTGGTAATACACACAGAACGGGGATGTGCCTATGTAAACAAGGCAGATCGCCATTCTGACGGGGAGCGGGGGGGAGTTATGGGTTCTGTGTTCCTGCAAAGCAGGGAATAAAATCCATCTCTTCCCCTAGTAAAAGCCCCTTACACAGTACACGGGCTAAACACACACTTAACCGTTTGATGGCCTTAGATGTTTAACCCCTTCCCAGCCAGTGTCATTAGTACGACGACCATGCATATTTTTAGCACTTATCACTGCATTAGTGACACTGCTTCCTACAAAGTGTAAGTTAGTGTCCGATTGTTCCGCCACAATAGCGCAGTCCCACTATAGGTCGCTGATCGCTGCTATTACTGGTATTAAAAAAATTAAAATAAATACAAATTCCATAAATATATACCATAGTTCGTAGACACTATAACATTTGCATAAACCAATTAGAATATGCTTATTGGGATTTTTTTTACCAACATGTAGCAGAATACATATTGGCCTAAATTTATGAAGAATTTTATTTTTTTCATTGAATATGTTTTATAGCAGAAAGTAAAAAAAATATATATTTTCTTCCCAAATTGTCAGGTCTATTTCTGTTTATAGCACAAGCAGCGGGAGCAGCTCGCCGAGAGACTGAGCCGGGTGCCAGTTCAGGCATTCATTAGCCTGGACCGGATCTGTGACGTCAGCTGACAGCGGGCTTCAGACCGCTGTCTGCTGAAAACAGTTCACAGAAGTGCAGAACGACCTGCACTCCTGTGATCCACAGGAAAAGTACAGCCAAACAAGCTTTGGCTGTACATCTCCTTTAAAGAGATCACAGTGTTAATGACCATGCTTTTTTCTGCAGAAGGATGGCACCATCGTTGATCAGGCATCACCCAGAGTCAGCACCTACTTCTTAGACTGAGAGGATGGGTGCTCCACCTTGGCCCTCCAGCTGTTGCGGAACTACAGATCTTATCATGCCTCTGCCTTTCAGAGTCATACTTGTAACTGTCAGCTTTGCAATGTCTCATGGGACTTGTAGTTGCGCAACAGCTGGAGGGCCACAGGTTGAGCACCCATGGCTTGGAGAGAACAAACACAGGGCCAGATTCTCGTAGATCAGCGTAAAAATGGGCGGGCGTAACGTATCTGATTTACGTTACGCCGCCGCAAGTTTTTTAGGGTTTTTTCAAGGACGTCATTGGTTTTGACGTGGACGTAAATTACGTCCAGCACCATTCACGGACGTCTTACGCAAACGACGTCATTTTATAAATTTTCGACGTGGGAACGACGGCCATACTTAACATTGGCTGCGCCTTATATAGCAGGGGCAACTTTACGCTGGGAAAAGCCCAACGTAAACGTCGTAACTTTACTGCGTCGGCCGCGCGTACGTTCGGGAATTCGCGTATCTAGCTAATTTGCATACTCGACGGGGAAATCGACGGATGCACCACCTAGCGGGCAAAAAAAAATTTGCAGTTAAGATCCGACGGCGTAAGAGACTTACGCCTGTCGGATCTAATGGATATCTATGCGTAACTGATTCTAAGAATCATTTGCATAGATACGACGGCCCTGATTAGGACTTACGACGGCGTACATGGCGCTGCGCAGTCGTAAGCCCTTTCAGAATCTGGGCCACAATGTTTACAAAGTTGCAGTCTAATCACTGGGGGAGAGAAGAGGAAATGCCTGCTCCTACCTGCAGCTGACCGATGACCTCATCTCAGCCTAGTCATTGGACTTGAGCTCAAATATGTTTTTTTTTTGTTTTCTTTTATACTGTTGTAGATTGAGAAACGTCAGAACTTATTCATGCAGACTTGTAAAGATACTGAGAGGTCCTCTTTAACAGCATTAAAACGAAAGCTTTTTTTATATCTGCCGGCGTTCAGCTTTAAAATCCGTATTTGATAAGGAAAAAGAAAAGGGGCCAATAAAGGAGTGTTTTGTTGTTTGATGTGAAGAAGGGTGACGCAGCCTCAGACTTTCCCAGGGAGCCGGCCATGTGAAGAACAGGAAGCCGGCCAATGAAGCGGCTCAATTGCCTGTGCTAATCTTTTGTAATTCTGATCTCGTGGGTAGGGACACGACTCCTGATTCCAGAGCAAACTTCCTCTGATAGAGCCGTGCAAGAATTATTAATAACAGGAAATAAAAGCATTGAATTCTTAGTGACGTTCACCGACCACAATGGCACAAATAAGGAAGGTGGCCAGAGAAAAGGTTTGAGAGAGAGAGAAAAATGTATAAAACATAATAAAGAAAATTCTCCATTGAAGGACAATGGACAAAACGTGTTGGTCTTTATACAGAGGTCACACATTCAGCTTCCTTCGACAACTCCAAACGGATAAGACGGCGGGCAGAGGATCCAGGTTTCGACCTTGGCTTCTGAAAATGCTGATTTTCTGGCAGTTCTGCTAACCCAATAACTTCAGTACTTGGAATATTCCTACCTGCCTGCCCACAGAGTTCCGTAAAATGTACAATGAATGAGCTGCACCTCCGGAAGAAGCCAGAGAAAATATGCTGGCCCCGGGACGTGGGACCTCTCAGGTGTCGGACCATTGAGGAAGAGGTAGGTATTTCAGAATTTAGTCACACCTTAATGCTGCCTGTGACTTGTCGTTAAGGTTCCCCTATCGAGATGGTTCCTGTACGGACTGCGCAGGCGCAATTCTTGCCGACGGAAATCTCCGAACCTCGGCCGGCATCCAGGCTCATTCCTTAACATGCCCGTGGATTGGAGGATGTTAAAAAAAGGGCCAGGAGGCCGAGCGAGCGGAGCGAGCCATCCGAGCGAAGCGAGGACGTGAGGCCGACTGGCCACTTTCCTCAAATTCTACGTCGCCCTGGATGCCGGCCGAGGTTCGGAGATTTCCGTCGGCAAGGATTGCACCTGCACAGTCCTTACAGGAACCATCTCGATAGCCGGAACCATATCGTCAGATCACCGGCATCCACGCTGGACACATTCCCTCCAACTTCTTGTCTCAGTGACCACAACGGTGGCAAAGAGTGCAACAAGGACCTAGCACTGGTTCTAACACTGCCCAAATCTATCGAAAGTCTGGGCAAAACCTATTATTTTTTTTACCGTCCAGCGCCATCCCCACCAAACACATCATACATAGTTACAGAATTGGTATGGTTGAATAAAGACACCAGTCCAGCCTGTGTGGGTGTGTTCATGTCAAAATCATTTCCCATATCCCACGTTTATTAAGATGCACATCTAAGGAGGGTTTTTTTTTTTAATTATCCACACTCTATGCTGACACCACCAACTGTGGAAGGGAGTTCCACATCCTTACTGCTCTAACAGTAAAAAAAAAAAAAAAAAAAAAAAAAACATAGTTTAAGGTTACTCTGCTTCTCTCCCAACTGCATTGAGTGGCCATGTGTCTTCTTAAAGTGGAGGTCCACCTTAAAATTAAACTTCATTCTAATAGCTTCCAAATAATCTAAAATAAAACATTTTCTAAAAAAAAAAATTCTTGCCTGCAAATTGCGGTTACTAGGCAGATTTGCTAATCTGCCTAGTTCCTGGACCCCGGTGGGTCTTCTTCCCTTTTAAGCCGCCTGGCCTCCTGGGAAATGAGGACACTCAGTCTGTCCGCTTTACTCTGCCGAAAAAACGTGTTATTTCCATACAGGAAATTACGCGATTAAGGGGTCTGGATTCTGTTATGCGTGTTGTCATAACAACAGGGAGGGACGTTCCTCCCTCGCCGCCCATTGTCATGACAACAAAACAAACTAACGGCGCTGTTTTACTGCGCATGCGTGAGATTGAGAGGTGCATGCTGGTTACCCAGCATGCACCTCTCTGAAAAAAACAGGAAGACACAGGAACTGGGCTTCACTTGCCCACAGCTATGATGGAAACATCCACAAGATCGCGGAGAGGATATCAGGTAAGTGTTTCCACTGATATATGTACCGATGGTGATTTTTGAATATGTTTTAAGCAATATTCACTGTAATTATTTTTATATTGAAAAAAATATGCCCGGAACCCGCTTTAAGCTCCACGAGACTAAATAGTGTTCTCCCTATGCTATAATCACTATTGCATTATTTGTATATCACCATCGAATCTCCTCTTAAGCGTCTCTTCTCCAGGGAGCATACGTTTAAAGTGGATGTAAACCCTCCATACACCCAGTGAAGTGAACAGCCTTAGATGATACATGGAGATGAAACAAATCTCCCTACATAAGTTTTACATGTATAACTGCGGTTTTCACATTTATATACCGTTTAGAAAGTTCAGATAGAGATAGGACATTTTCTCTTCCTATTTAACACCGAGTGTGATGTCTGGGCATACAGCCAAGATAGCTAAAGTTGCTGATTGGAGGAAAGGCACACACGCCCTCTCCACATAGGCAGAGACTCTCAGAGGTGTTTTGTATCAGGGCCAGCTGCCTGTTTATTTATAGCAACCTCCCCCGACACAAATTTCAGGCTGATTTTATCTGATCAGGTCAGGAGAGAGCTACAGGACATAGCTCTTTGAAGGGAGATAACAAAATACTGCAGATATATGTGTCCAGCTCAAATTTCATGACTTGGGTTTACATCCACTTTAAATGCTTGTAGACATTTCTAATTACTGAGGTCCTCCAGTCCCCTTATTAGCTTTGCTGCCCTTCTCTTGACTCTCACCGGTTACAGCAAATCCTTCCTGAGAAATGATGACCAGAACTAAGAGGCATATTCAAGATGTGGCCGGACCAGAGTTTTGCAGAGTGATGCAATTACCGTACAGTGTTATTTCTTGAATGAATCCTTACTGGATGAGGTTACCGTATATACTCGAGTATAAGCCAAGTTTTTCAGCACTTTTTTTGTGCTGAAAATGCTCCCCTCGGCTTAAGATCGAGTCACATTTTTGCGCCTGATCACCCGGACTTTGCGCACCCGGTACACATGTAGCCCCACTCTTCCTCTACAAGTGTGCAAAGTTTGTTGTCCGGGGGACCTACGGCCGGGAAGCACAGATTTTTCAAAGCCGGGCACCCCTTATATAGACTCCCATGTCAAATGGTCATTTCTCCGGTGACTTTGGGGACCCGGTACTGGCCGGTCGGATGTCCTCTGGACCCGGAACTTGGCACACATGTAGCCCCATTTCTCCTTCAATGTTAAACGTCAGTCTAGGCATGGGCACAGTGAGGCATGCACATGGACACAGTGAGGCATGCAGATGGACACCCTAGGCTTATACTTGAGACAATAAGTTTTGGTAAAATTAGGTGCCAGTCAAACGCAGCTACTGTGCGCATCAATTGACGCCACTGTGCCCATCACACTCGCCCTCACCAGCCTGCCCCCATCACTATGCTCCATCTGAGGTAGGTCTTCTTCTGGGTCCTGAGAGAACCCCTCCAATGACCAGTCATTGGAAAATGTCCATGTCATGCAGACAACATTAACATCCAAAAGAAGGATCCATCCAGGAACTTAGGAAGTAAGCATGGACGGGAAGGAACAGAAACACATTTTTCCCTCGCCACCCCCTGCACCCAATTTTTTTAATGTAAAAAATAAATGAAAGGCTCCAGCTAAACCAGGGCCTTCGTGGAAACGTCTGGTCTGAAGTGCCCACCTCGCTTCCTGGTGGGAGCTGCCCATTGGCTGTTGAAAGAGCCTACTATGGGGTCCTGCAGCATCCAGCAGGAGTGGCAAATTTGGGGCGAATATGAGAAAGGTCAGCCAAACCGAAGAAGTGAACAAAGAACAGCTTCCGAATGCTGGTTGCCCCTACAAGAGGCGCCCCAGAGATCACATGACCACAGATTTAAGTTCTGATGGATTTTTGAGGGATTAGCTATTTGCAGATGTTGCTTTTTTTAGATTTTACAGTATAATTCATAAACCCATCATTACAATCTTGGAACTAGCAGGCCCTTTTAATGAGCTGGGGACGAAATCCTTCCATGAACGCATTCTGAAGACCGTTTTCTGGGAGTTTTAATCCCAAATCACTAAAACTGTGTCATCAATTAATGGAAAACTGCTGAGATCTGAAATATTAACCGATGATGAACGTCAAAGCCAGGCAGACGATATGACAGCGCCAAACTGTGGCAGCCAATCCACAGGGACTACGTGACCGCAGCAAGTAGCAGCTTGCAATGTAGAAGAAGCGGACAGCCATATGGTCTGCATGTGTGTGTAATAAGGATGAATCGCGGGCTGTCCCAAAAAATCACAAACATTTTTATAAATAGAAAAAAAATAAAAATAGTCCAGTAATGTTTGAAAGCTGAACTCCAGGCTGGAATAAAAAACTACCCTGACAGTGGGGCGCCCTCAACACTGCAGTGGTTAAACGCTCGCTATGTCTAGGGGTGCTGGAATTAGGAGACTTACCTTATTCAGGACCCCCAAAACTGTGCACCTGGGTCGCTGCAGCCGCCTCTCTAAACCACTCACAGCTGCATGTTTGTTCCCATCGCATGCAATGTTGCCCTGACCGGGAAGTGATGGTGCCAAGGGACTGTCCAGAGCTTGGGGAAGAAAGGGGTAAGTAATACAAAATTCTTCCTCTACCCCTTCCTAGAAATAAATAGCTGGATTCAGGTAGAGTTAGGTCGCGTATCAGTAGATACGCCGACCTAACTCGGAATTTGCGCCCACCTAAGTTTAAAGCGGGGGTTCACCCTATCGACGAAAAAAAATTTTTTTTTTCTTTTACCATAAAATCAGGCATTGTAGCGCGAGCTACAGTATGCCTGTCCCGAATTTTTTACCCCCGTACTCACCTTGTACGCGTAGATCGAAGATACCGGGGAATGGGCGTGCCTATGGAGACGGCGGATGATTGACGGCCGGCTCTGGCGCGTCACGCTTCTCCGGAAATAGCCGAAATAGGCTTGGTCTTCACGACGCGTGCGCATAGCCTGTGCGCAGGCGCCGTGAAGAGCCGAGACCTACTCCGGCTGTCTTCGGGGATTGTGACGTGCCAGGGCCGGCCGTCAATCATCCTCCCTCTCCATAGGCACGCCCATTCCCCGCGGGAGCCGAAAAATACGATCTCCGATTACAAGGTGAGTCCGGGGTTAAAAAAATCGGGACAGGCATACTGTAGCTCGCGCTACAATGCCTGTCTCGATGGTAAAATCGTGTCGGGGGGGGTGAACTACCGCTTTAAGTGTATTCTCAAACAGAGATACACTTAAACCTATCTAAGATAGGACGGCTTGCGCCATCCTATATTAGGGTGCAATATTTAGGCTGGTCGCTAGGTGGAGCTTCCATTGCGGTCGGCGTAGAATATGTAAATCACTAGATACGCCGATTCACGAACGTACGCCCGCCCGACGCAGTACAGATACGCCGTTAACGTAACGCTTTATCAGGCCTAAAGTTATTCCATCAACGAGTTGGAATAGTAATGTTAAAGTATGGCCGCGGTTCCCGCTTCGAAAATTTTACGCCGTTTGCGCAAGTCGTCTGTGAATAGGCAAAATCGTCGAAATCAATAGGCCTGTGCGGCGGACTTAGCCGCAATGCACACTAGGAAATGTAGGCGCCCGGCGCATGCGCAGTTCCACAAAAACGTCAATCACGTCGGGTCAAGCCCCATTAATATAAAACACGCCCCCCTAAATTTGAATTAGCCACCCTTACGCCCGCCCGCTTTAGGCTACGCCATCGTAACTTAGCAGGCAAGTACTTTGAGAATCAAGTACTTGCCTCGCTAACTTACGGCGGCGTAGCCTAAACACGATAAGCTACGCCGCCGCAAAGTTAGGACACCCTACCTGAATCAAGTTAAAAGAGCATTTAAAGTAAACCCAACATTTCATATTTCTCTATTTGTGCCTGCTGTACCATGTACTTGTATAAAAAAAAAGTATCCTGTTCTCTTTTTATTGCTTCCTTTGTGTGAAATCCCTGGTGTTCCTGCCAGTCCCTCTGCTTTCCTATAAAAAAAACTGACCACACATGACATGAAGCTTCAGCGTGGTCAGTTTTCTGGATGTAGGAACTCAGCCTGCTGTCCTACAGTAGTCAGACTTGTGCTGACACTCTCCCCCCCCCCCCCCTGCACAGCCATTCAATTAGAAGACCAGTGTGATGCAGTTTCTCCTTCCCAAGCTCTCTGCACTCCTTACGCATCTGAGAACAGAGGATATGCGATCACTTATTTAAAAATGCAAAAATAAAAAGAAAAATTATATATATATATATGCACACACACACACACACACACACATACATATATACATTATATATATATATATATATATATATATATATATATATATATATATATATATATATATATATATATATATATATATATATATATAAATAAAATGTAACCGTCAATTCCTTTTTAGGCCAAATGCATCCTGAATTTTTGGTTTCGGCACCAGAATTTTTCATTTTGGTGTACCATTGCTTACATTGATCAGAAAAAAAAAGAAAAGACACCCCTGCTGCATTATGGCATAGAGATATGCAATTAACGGACCTCCAGCTGTTGCAGAACTACAAGTCCCATGAGGCATAGCAAGACCGACAGCCACAAGCATGACACCCTGAGGCAAAAGCATGATGGGACTTGTAGTTTTGCAACAGCTATAGACCTGCTAATTGCATATCCCTGCCATATAAGATCCCTATTTTAGACCCAGTGATGTAAACACTGGATCTCTGTGCTACTCTATGCACTGAAGGTATGTCATGGCTGCACATAGTTTCCAGAGTCCTAGGTAACAACCATAATTATGCTCCATAATTAATTAAAAACTAAAATCAAATGAATGAAGGCGGTGGGCTAAAGATAGTAAGGTTAAAGGAGTTGTAAATAAAACATTTTGTTTTTGCTGAAATGACTGTTTACAGGGTATAGAGATATAATAGTTAACGGATTCCTTTTAAAAACGATTAACCACTTAAGCCCCGGACCAAAATGCAGCTAAAGGCCCAGGCCAGGTTTTGCGATTCGGCACTGCGTCGCTTTAACAGACAATTGCGCGGTCGTGCGACGTGGCTCCCAAACAAAATTGGCGTCCTTTTTTCCCCACAAATAGAGCTTTCTTTTGGTGGTATTTGATCACCTCTGCGGTTTTTATTTTTTGCGCTATAAACAAAAATAGAGCGACAATTTTGAAAAAAATGCAATATTTTTTACTTTTTGCTATAATAAATATCCCCCAAAAACATATATAAATTATTTTTTTCCTCAGTTTAGGCCGATACTTATTCTTCTACCTATTTTTGGTAACAAAAAAAAATCGCAATAAGCGTTTATCGATTGGTTTGCGCAAAAATTAATAGCGTTTACAAAATAGGGGATAGTTTTTATGCATTTTTATAAAAAAAAAATTTTACTACTAATGGCGGCGATCAGCGATTTTTTTCGTGACTGGGACATTATGGCGGACACTTCGGACAATTTTGACACATTTTTGGGACCATTGTCATTTTCACAGCAAAAAATGCATTTAAATTGCATTGTTTATTGTGAAAATGACAGTTGCAGTTTGAGAGTTAACCACAGGTGGCGCTGTAGGATTTAGTGTTCACCTAGTGTGTGTTTACAACTGTAGGGGGGGGTGGCTGTAGGTCTGACGTCATCGATCGAGTCTCCCTATAAAAGGGATGACACGATCGATGCAGCGCCACAGTGAAGCACGGGGAAGTCGTGTTTACATACGGCTCTCCCCGTTCTTCAGCTCCGGGGAGCGATCGCGAGGGGGCGGCTAGAAACGAATAGCCGCGCCCTGATCCCGGATCGCTCCCGGACGATTTCCGACCGCCGCATGTACGGGGTCCCGATCGGACCCGCGGAAAGGCAGGGACGTACATGTACGCCCATCTGCCTGTACGTGCCATTCTGTGGACGTATATGTACATGCGGCGGTCGTTAAGTGGTTAAAAATAGATACAAATCAATCATATAATGTACCTACAGTTTCTAGTTTCGTTTTTCCATGTTGTTTCCTGCTAATCTGCTGTACAGAGCCACAGAGCCAATACAGGGCAGTGATGGTTTGGAAAACTAAACTGATTGGTGCTGTGGGGTTTTAGACACACAGTAAGCACACCTCCTTGATTAGTGACCACAGAGAGAAATCTCCCAGGACTGTGGTCATCAGGAAACAGACAACCAGGAAGTGTGGAGATCAGAGAAGAATAACAGCAACTTCACAGCAAAAACGAACAACGAGGACATGAAAACAGCACTGCATTAAGGTAAAGGAAGCTATTAAGATAAAAAAAAATCCTTTACAAACCCTTTAAGGTGCAAAAACCTAAACGAAGGTGGACGTCCTCGAGCCAAAATATATGGCAGGCTCTGACTTCCTGTAGCTTCTAATGCATATTGTGAGAAGCTCACAGTGTGCAGTGAAATCAAAGTAGGCAATTTCAATACAGGAGAGAGAAGCCTGCACAACGGTACAAGACTGAAGGTAAAGACATCATCAGCATGAAGTGATATTGTAATGGTGCCCGCTATGGCCCCGTCTATCACGGCACACATTACTTCCTGCAGGACTGGGTGTGCATGAAACGTCAAGTTTTCCAGGAAAACACGCAATATATAAAAATCACCCTTTTATTACTCTTGCTTTTAATGTTGGATCTGGAAAAACCTAATAAAAGAGTTTTCCTTGTTTTTATCGTTTTCCGTTCTAAAAAAAAACAGTTTTGTCTGATACACCGGATGGGTTTAGAGGGTGGCTGGTGTGGAGCCAAAAATGTCCACCAGTGTGGAGTTCCCACCATCCACAAGGCTGATATTGTAAAAGAGGCATAAACATTAAAGAAGTAATAAACCCAAAAGCAAAAACATTCGTTATCACGGCTTTTCCCCCCATCAGGAACACAGGGAATGCAGATTTGATACCTCCAGCACAGAATGCATGTGATGGTAAGGGGTGGGTGCTGGGGAATGCTGGAAGGCTTATTGCTGCTGGAAATATATTTTTGCTTGGGGGGGGGGGGGGGGGGTATTTTTGCTGGGTAGATCTACTGTTGCTGGTGGAGGATCTATTGGGGGAGGTCATTTGATTCTTGAGTGATACTGTTGAGGGAGGGGTACATTGATGCTGGATAATAGAGGGCTTATTAATGATGGTTGCTGGGAGATCTATTGTTACTGGCGGGGGTCTATTGTTGCTGGAAGTGGTATTTTGTTGCAGGGATCTATTGCTGATGGCTTGACCTATTGTTGATGGAGCGGGTCTAATAATTATGGGGTATCTATTGTTGCAGGGGATCTATTTTACTGCATTTCTTGCTATCATTCCATAGAAATTATACAGCACCACAAAAATATACTTGGTTCTGTATTCTCTAAAAGGGGCGGTGCTGGGAGGCGTACCTGCACCTATTCTTCGAGGTAAAAAGCCTGTTTAAAGGAGTTGTAAGTGAAAAAAAAAAGTTTTTTTTAAAATAACAAACATGTCATACTTACCTCCACTGTGCAGTTCGTTTTGCACACAGTGGCCCCGATCCTCCTCTTCTGGGGTCCCTCGGCAGCCATGGTGTGTAGCTATTGCGGGCGTGCTCCCATGATACAGCGGCGGCCATAGCCACCGCTGTATCACTCGGCCACACCCCCCCCCCCCCCGGCGCGCCGCATCATTGGATGTGATTGACAGCAGCGCCAGCCAATTCATCCATCCACTGCAGCCAATCAATAGCCGGGCTTCGACTCAAGGAGGATGATGAGGGCGAGCGCGGGACTTTCGAAGGGTCAGGTAAGTAAAACGGGGGGGCTGGCATCATCTGATGTTTTTTCACCTTAATGCATAGAAAATTTACCTTTACAACCCCAATTATAATTGAAGCTTAACAATTCCTTAGATGGAATAGCTGCATTCGTTTTCCTTTTCAAGGCTTTTTTCTTTTAGTTTCACCTGGTGATTTAGCCAGTAGGTCTGTGTTTTTCTAACAGAATAACTCGTCCTGCAGATGTAGCATTTAGGAGGGATGAGACAAACCAATTACCACTGACAATGGTGCTTGCAATGATCAATTTAAAAACTGTATCCCAAAAAGGAAATAAAAAACTGCTTATAAAGTATTAGCTGGAGTTTGGCTTCAATATGTTAGTGCAGGGGTCTCCAAACATTTTAATCAAAGGGCCGGTTTATTGTCCTTCAGACTCTTGGAGGGCCGGACTTTGGCCAGCGGGAGTGAAAAATTTCCTGGCATCAGTGGGAGTAAACATCTGGTATTAGGGGGAGGAATAGTGCCCCATTGCTGGTATCATAGGGAGGATGAGTGCCCCATTAGTGGTGTCAGTGGGAGAAATGGTGCTCCATTGTCGGTGTCAGATGGCAGAATAGTGTCTCGTTTCAGTGGGAGGGATAGTGCTCCAAGGGCCGAATAAAGGCAAGCAAAGGGCCGCATCCGGCCCTCGGGCCGCAGTTTGGAGACCACTGTGTTAGTGTAACCAAGTCAGGTAGTCCATCTAACACTTCCACCCCTCCCCCCGACTGACAATGCTGCTGTCCAAATGTGTCTCTTTATGCACCTCATAGGGCCAGTTGTATCCGGATGAGCTGTGTACAGACTGCAGAGTTCAGGAATGTGTTGTGTACAGAATGCAAGGTTCACGGGTGAGCTGTGTACAGACTGCAGAGTTCAGGAATGTGTTGTGTACAGAATGCAAGGTTCAAGGGTGAGCTGTGTACAGACTGCAGAGTTCAGGAATGTGTTGTGTACAGAATGCAAGGTTCAAGGGTGAGCTGTGTACAGACTGCAGAGTTCAGGAATGTGTTGTGTACAGAATGCAAGGTTCACGGGTGAGCTGTGTGCAGACTGCAGAGTTCAGGAATGTGTTGTGTACAGAATGCAAGGTTCACGGGTGAGCTGTGTGCAGACTGCAGAGTTCAGGAATGTGTTGTGTACAGAATGCAAGGTTCACGGGTGAGCTGTGTGCAGACTGCAGAGTTCAGGAATGTGTTGTGTACAGAATGCAAGGTTCACGGGTGAGCTGTGTGCAGACTGCAGAGTTCAGGAATGTGTTATGTACAGAATGCAAGGTTCACGGGTGAGCTGTGTGCAGACTGCAGAGTTCAGGAATGTGTTGTGTACAGAATGCAAGGTTCACGGGTGAGCTGTGTACAGACTGCAGAGTTCAGGAATGTGTTGTGTACAGAATGCAAGGTTCACGGGTGAGCTGTGTGCAGACTGCAGAGTTCAGGAATGTGTTGTGTACAGAATGCAAGGTTCACGGGTGAGCTGTGTGCAGACTGCAGAGTTCAGGAATGTGTTATGTACAGAATGCAAGGTTCACGGGTGAGCTGTGTGCAGACTGCAGAGTTCAGGAATGTGTTGTGTACAGAATGCAAGGTTCACGGGTGAGCTGTGTACAGACTGCAGAGTTCAGGAATGTGTTGTGTACAGAATGCAAGGTTCACAGGTGAGCTGTGTGCAGACTGCAGAGTTCAGGAATGTGTTGTGTACAGAATGCAAGGTTCACGGGTGAGCTGTGTACAGACTGCAGAGTTCAGGAATGTGTTGTGTACAGAATGCAAGGTTCACGGGTGAGCTGTGTGCAGACTGCAGAGTTCAGGAATGTGTTATGTACAGAATGCAAGGTTCATGGGTGAGCTGTGTGCAGACTGCAGAGTTCAGGAATGTGTTGTGTACAGAATGCAAGGTTCACGGGTGAGCTGTGTACAGACTGCAGAGTTCAGGAATGTGTTATGTACAGAATGCAAGGTTCACGGGTGAGCTGTGTGCAGACTGCAGAGTTCAGGAATGTGTTATGTACAGAATGCAAGGTTCATGGGTGAGCTGTGTGCAGACTGCAGAGTTCAGGAATGTGTTGTGTACAGAATGCAAGGTTCACGGGTGAGCTGTGTACAGACTGCAGAGTTCAGGAATGTGTTATGTACAGAATGCAAGGTTCACGGGTGAGCTGTGTGCAGACTGCAGAGTTCAGGAATGTGTTGTGTACAGAATGCAAGGTTCACGGGTGAGCTGTGTGCAGACTGCAGAGTTCAGGAATGTGTTGTGTACAGAATGCAAGGTTCACGGGTGAGCTGTGTACAGACTGCAGAGTTCAGGAATGTGTTGTGTACAGAATGCAAGGTTCACGGGTGAGCTGTGTGCAGACTGCAGAGTTCAGGAATGTGTTATGTACAGAATGCAAGGTTCACGGGTGAGCTGTGTGCAGACTGCAGAGTTCAGGAATGTGTTGTGTACAGAATGCAAGGTTCACAGGTGAGCTGTGTGCAGAGGGCAAGATGTGCGCAGAGGGAATGCCATTACATAAAGGGGTGTACTTGGTCAGCAACAATGTTTAGGTAGGTGGTAGGTGGTACGCGTCAAGTAACATCCACATGAATGGCAGGTATAAAGGATTCCCAGAACATTGCCCAAAGCCTCCTTCTCATGTCTTCCTCAGGTAAGTGACGCACACACACCCACCCACATGATGTAAAAGAAAAATGTGATTCATCAGACCAGGCCACCTTCTTCCATTGCTCGGTCGTCCAGTTCCGATTGTCACATGCCCATTGTAGGTGCTTTTTGCTGTGGACACAGGTCAGCATGGGCACCCTGGCCGGTCTGTGCCTTTGCAGCTTCATACATAAACTGCAATGCCCATTTTGTCTTCGACCGCAACTTCTGGGACAACATGTTCACTTGCTGCCCAATATATCCCACTGTAGTGAGATAATCAGTGTTATTCACTTTACCTGTCAAGTGTCATAATCTTATGGCTGATCAATGTTAGCGCATGTCTAAAAAGCCAAAGCATTCTCTATAGGAGGACTTTTCAATGCCCCCGACTCCATCGAAACCGAACAGCTGGGTGCAGGTAATTGCAGAGAATGACCCCCATTCCAGGCCGTTACCATGCTTTATATGAAAGCCAAATAAGCAGGCTAAGCTGATTAGCTTAAGAATTTCAAGTCACTGTGGGAAATTGTCCGGGAAAACACAGCAGAGCCGGCGGTTCGGTTTGGCCGGTTGGGTTTAGCCGCCCCCCTATGAATCTGCGTCTTTCTGATCAGCGTCTAAGACGCCCCCAACTGTACTTCCTCCACCAAAACAATATTATGATTGAGCTTAGGCAGAGGAATGAGAGGAGGAGATGGAGGAGGAGGAGGGAGGAACAAAGGCCTGGCACACAACACGCTGCCTGCCAACTACACAATGGCACAGCTTTTCTGTTTTCCCCCGGAGCCTGTGAAACACACAGGACTTATCACCACCGTGCAGGCCGCTGGGACCTCGCTGACACTCACAATGGGACAGGCGCGCTCTAAGGACGGCCAAAACTTTATCGCTCAAGGAAGAACAACTGCGCAGTTCCTGCCACTGATGTTTAAAAAGACGAGTAATGCAAAGTCAATACAAGCAAGTCACCAGCCCAGGAGCTTGGGAGACCTGCGGAGCAATAACTGGCAAGGGGAGTTAAATGGAGAGATTGGATGGGGCGGCCTTCTTAAAGGGGAACTCAAGTCAGACAAGAGTTGCCTGTACAGCGAAAAAGAGGAACTTCCGCTTTAAGGCCTTTTCCCCAACTCCTGTTTGTGAAACTGAGCTTTTGGGGAGATGGGGGGGGGGGGGTGGAGCAGGTAGCCGATTGACAGGTACCTGCTCCCATATCCATTCCAGTCGCCCTAGGCGATCAGAAGAGGAAGTTCTCCTTCCCAAAGTCTTCTGGGACACAACAGATTCTAGAAGACTTGGACCAGTCACGGAGCGCAGCGCCGCTCGCACATGTACAGTGGGCATCCGGCTGCGAAACTGTCGCACCCAGCTACCGATGGTACAGAATGATGCCAGCGCCACCGAGGGAGGACATGTGAGGGCACCGCTGAATGGGGATAGGTGAGTGGCTGTTTATTAAAAGTCAGCAGCTACACATTTTGTAGCTGCTGACTTTTAATAAACAATGTGACTGGAGCTCTGCTTTAAAGTAACTGTAAAGGCAGAACGTTTTTCCTAATTTGGGGACCCCGATCTATGGGGGGGGGAGACCATGATGGGGACCCCGATCTATGGGGGGGGGACCATGATGGGGACCCCGATGTAAGGGGGGGGGGAGACCATGATGGGGACCCTGATGTAAGAGGGGGGGGGGAGACCCTGATGGGGACGCAGATGTAAGGGGGAGACAATGGGGGGGGGACCCTGATGGGGACCCAGATGTAAGTGGGAGACTGTGTGAGGGAGACCCTCATGGGGACCCCAATGTAACAGGAAGACCCTGGTGGGGAGCCCGATGTAAGAGGAAGACCCTGGTGGGGAGCCCAATGTAAGAGGAAGACCCTGGTGGGGAGCCCAATGTAAGAGGAACTCCCTGGTGGGGAGCCCGATGTAAGAGGAAGACCCTGGTGGGGAGCCCGATGTAAGAGGAAGACCCTGGTGGGGAGCCCGATGTAAGAGGAAGACCCTGGTGGGGAGCCCGATGTAAGAGGAAGACCCTGGTGGGGAGCCCAATGTAAGAGGAAGACCCTGGTGGGGAGCCCAATGTAAGAGGAAGACCCTGGTGGGGAGCCCAATGTAAGAGGAAGACCCTGGTGGGGAGCCCAATGTAAGAGGAAGACCCTGGTGGGGAGCCCAATGTAAGAGGAAGACCCTGGTGGGGAGCCCAATGTAAGAGGAAGACCCTGGTGGGGAGCCCAATGTAAGAGGAAGACCCTGGTGGGGAGCCCGATGTAAGAGGAAGACCCTGGTGGGGAGCCCGATGTAAGAGGAAGACCCTGGTGGGAAGCCCGATGTAAGAGGAAGACCCTGGTGGGGAGCCCAATGTAAGAGGAAGACCCTGGTGGGGAGCCCAATGTAAGAGGAAGACCCTGGTGGGGAGCCCAATGTAAGAGGAAGACCCTGGTGGGGAGCCCGATGTAAGAGGAAGACCCTGGTGGGGAGCCCGATGTAAGAGGAAGACCCTGGTGGGGAGCCCGATGTAAGAGGAAGACCCTGGTGGGGAGCCCAAAGTAAGGGGAAGACTATAGGGGGGGGAGGGGAGAATCCAATTGCTCTGCTGAGTTTTCAATCTAATTTATAATGGAAAAACCTCCAGGGTGGGCAGGGACCCCCAAAACCCCAAGGTGAGAAATACCAGAGGTGGGACATCCTACCCGGGTCAGGAAGAGATAATAGAAGGCAGCACGCGACTCGGCTCGCACAGCTCCATTGATGAATAAAATCCCTCTCCGGCGATGAAACCCTCTAAAGTGCGGCGATCCCGTGTAATGGGGACGGATCAGTCCTGAGCTCCGAGACCACCAGGAATGCCTTACCAGTTACCTCGCCATCGGTTTTAATGAGCAGTGACTGCACCACGCAGAGAGGAACAAGTGCCATGAAAACAACTATAAATACGAACCCAAGAAGCAGAACTTGGGTAAGATGCACAAAAAAAAAAGAAAAAAAAAAAAGACTGCAATAAGTGAGAATGGCGAATATAACGAGGCAGAATCTGAATACATAAGACTCATTGTACACTGACCCTACTGCAAATACTACCAGCATCAAACAAACCTACACTGGGCAGGCAATACTAACTAAAACAGTGTCATTTCCGGTACCAAACCCCCCCCCCCCCAAAAAAAAAAACACAACTTCAAAGTAAAGAAAAAATAAATAAAAAAAAAGGAGATTGCCCAAGTCTCCAAAGCTAAACTCTGGGCAAAAATAAGAGTCCTGTGAATGCTGCTCTGGTTGTAAACCCCTCTCATATACCCAGTGAAGAGACTGGCTTTAGGCAATAAGAGAGAGAGAACCATGATGATGAAAAAAATCCTCCCACATACAGTAAGTTAGCCAGAATTTATAAAGCTTGTATGAGCTGTCAGAAAAAGGGGGCGGAGAGCAGATGTTACACTTTGCAAAGCTCAGTGAAGAGAGCTCTGAGAGCTGATTGGAGGAATGAGACACACCCCCTTCACACAGCACACAGGGACAGAGCTGGGGCTGCCAATCAGCTGGAGGTCCCTCCCCTGTCACCATTTTTTTCTTGGTGTCAGGAACACTTGTCGGAAGTAATTCCTGCTGATAGCAGAAGACCGAAGCAGCAGACAAAAATGACACTTCGTGCTCTTAATTGAGACAAGTACACACTATAGAGGGATAGGCTTTGTTCATATTTCACGTCTGAGTTTTACAACCACTTTAATATCTTTTGTATCATTCAATATATTTTATAACTGCAAGTGATATTCAAATTTTACTTGGTATCAGTTTATTGTCTTCTGTATATAGCAGAACACAGACTGGGAAAGGGAGAAGCAGTACAAGGAGACAGTCAGCTGTTCTGCAGTTCTCATGTGCCAACAAAGACATGCTGATAGGAGGAGAGCGCAGAGTGACAGAGAGATGAGCTCATCAGTCTGCTGCTTCTCCTTCACTGTCCAGTCATAAACTGGGAGAGGGACAAGAGCTGTAACATGTTGGGGCTGGTTTACACTTGGGGCAGCCATCTGCAGTAGATCACTTTGACGTGTGGTGACGAGGCAATATGTGTCGCCTCCTCGCTGTCTTTTTTTAACCCCTGAAAGCCTACACTGCTACTATGTGCATTCCATGTGGTCCCAGTGCAGCCCCATTCCCTTGAACAGGTCACGTTTGGTGGGTGGAACTGCCAGTGGCACAAGACGGGTGAATTTCTGCCACACCACAAGGTTTTTGGGGCTTGTGTATACCCTTGTATGGCTGTCCTTGCAGCCTGGGGGAGTAGGGATGAGCTTCGTATTCGAGTCGAACTCACATTCGACTCGAACATCGTATGTTCAATCGTTCATCGAATTCCGAATGTTTTGGGCCGTTCGCGCCAAATTCGAGTGGCGTTTCATGGCCCATAATTCACTGCGGCATCACAGTGCATTGCTGGCTGATGATTGGCCAAGCATGCACTATGACCCGCATGCTTGGCCAATCACAGCTTGCAAAAAAACGGAGAGCCATAATTGGCCAAAGCCAAAAAAAAAAAAACCATAATTCTGTCAGGTACCTTGTCTCTTTAACCACTTCCAGACCTGCGCACGACGATGTACGTCCTCTTTTTAACCTCGGTTGCTGCCACAACCGAGGTATCCATCTTTAGTGCGCGCGGTCCTGTACACGATAACGCCGGTCTTCGCCGCGAGATCGCCGCTATCGGTGGCGGGAGAGGGGCCCCCCCCCCTCCCGCCACTCTCCTGCACCCTCCGCCGCTTACCGGAGCCGTCGGTAGCGTCGGAGGAGATCGGGTCTGTTCGGCTGCTGACTGGGGACGAGACTGAAGGAAAAATCTCCTTCACCCATCCCCATAGCTCTGCTGGGCGGAAGTGACGTCAAAACGTCAGTCCCGCCCAGCCTCTTAAAGAGACAATTTTTTTTTTGTTTTTTTTCTCTTGCATTTTAGTCTAAATATGAGATCTGAGGTCTTTTTGACCCCAGATCTCATATTTAAGAGGACCTGTCATGCTTTTTTCTATTACAAGGGATGTTTACATTCCTTATAATAGGAATAAAAGTGATAAAAAAATTTTTTTTTTCAGTGTAAAAAGTAATAAAATAAATAAAAATAAATAAGAAAACAAAAAAATATTTTTTTTAAAGCGTCCCGTCCCGTTGAGCTCGCGCGCAGAAGCGAACGCATACGTGAGTAGTGCCTGCATATGAAAACGGTGTTCAAATCACACAAGTGAGGTATCGCCGCGATCGTTGGAGCGAGAGCAATAATTCTAGCCCTAGAGCTACTCTGTAGCTCAAAAAATGCAACCTATAGAATTTTTTAAACATCGCCTATCGAGATTTTTAAGGGTAAAAGTTTGACGCCATGCCACGAGCGGGCGCAATTTTTAAGCGTGACATGTTGGGTATCATTTTACTCAGCGTAACATTATCTTTCACAATATATAAAATTGGGCCAAATTTATTGTTGTCTTATTTTTTAATTCAAAAAAGTGATTTTTTTTCCAAAAAAAGTGCGCTTGTAAGACCGCTGCGCAAATACGGTGTGACAAAAAGTATTGCAATGACCACTATTTTATTCTCTAGGGTGTTAGAAAAAAATATATATAATGTTTGGGGGTTTTAAGTAATTTTCTAGCAGAAAAAACTGTTTTAGTCTTGCAAACACCAAATCTTAAAAACACCTAAGGTCTGGAAGTGGTTAAAGAGGAACTCTGCAGTCTGCTCACATAATCTGTAATAAAAAAACATCTTTGCCATTCTGAAGCTGTGATTCTGTACTTGCCAAATATGCTGCAGAAATCTCCCTCCACTGAGTCTGGCTGCATCCATTTTATCTGTGGGCAGCTGAAGCTGCTGCCGTTTCACTTCCTGGATTTACACAGACACAGCTCCAGCTCTGCAGCTCCGATTGGTCCTCTTATGACTCACCCCCCCTTTCCCCCTCCTGACAAACTCTCACAAGAGTAAGAGAGAACACTGTGCATGTCATAAGCCTAGGCTTTTTACCAGACAAGAAACAGGAGTGGGCTGTATAAGGTATTTACTGGCAGAACATTATTATTTGTTTTACTATCAAGAAGTTAAAAACAACAAGGGCGGGATAATAGATGGAAAGTTGAAAAAAATGACTGAAGTTCCGCTTTAAGAATAAAAATAGGCTGGGTTAGGAGTATGAATGGATGGGGGGAGGGGGTGCCCAACGGGGATTTGGTCATTACCTCTCCTGAAAATGTGGATCTCCATGTGGAAAAAAAAGTGTTGTGAAACTTCAGGGAAGCCGCCAAGAGCAGAGGAAACGCATATATGTCAACTTTTATTCTGGCACTGCTAATATTCATCCTCAATGTGACTTTTCCTGTCCAATCAGGAGCCTGGGAAGTGACACATGAAGTCTGTAAAGCTAAAGAGGGAAAATAGTGTCATCGCCCAGGCTGTGCAGTGCGGCAGGGGAGTGCAAATCATAAGACCGGCTGAACAAAATTACAATTATTAAAAAAACTCTCCGTTGTAGTTAGCCGTTTGTCTTATTTTACTCAAACATGGACGCCGAATGTGTCAGACTCTTCTCTTTATACTCTTGTGGGACGCCTTTCATGAGATTAGCTCATAATAGTGGCAACAGAAACAAGCAAACTTACAATAATAATACAAAATGAATGACCGTCATTTCACTTTGAGGCATCCTTCTCATTTATTATGACTAAGCAGCTTATTTAAAGTGAACCTGTCACTATATTAGACGGAATGGACAGAGCCGAGACCCCTGGTGCACGCATTAGGGGGTGCATGCATATTCTCACTGGATTCCTGGCAGGATCAATAGGTAGTTTATTTTTTTTGCATTTACTGTATCAGAGTGGTGTAAGTGTAAAAAATAAATAAAAAAACAAATATATATAATTACACACACAGATCCACGGTCCTGCTCAGTTACTGGGCCATCACGGCCACCGGGCACGCGCGCGAATGATGGCGGGCGGTGGACGAGCAGTTAAACACATATTCTGGTGATAACAGGCCCTTAATGATAAAAGGTGGAGATTTTCTGGAAAAGTGATACATTTCTATGATTTGTAACAAACCAAGACTTTAATAATGAAGCAAAGTTGATAAAAGGTTTACTGCGTAGAATGTGTGCCTGTAGTACAATTTGATGCCTCCTGTTTCTCTTTCGTTTCTGTCTGTTGGTAGAGAAAGGGAAGGGTTAACTTGCACTTCAATAGGGAAAGGCTTATGAGCCATTATCTCTATATAAATATAAATCTGCCATATAGAATGTAAATGCTCTGCTGAATTATTAATACACAGTGCCAGATATCCTAATGCATCAGACAAAAATAAATCATCACCTGCAATCATGTGCCGGACCTTCCGCTCCCTCCCTATTCCTATTGTATATGTCCAAGAACATACACTCTGCCTTCCGTAATCCTCTACCAAAGGTTATATTAATCACATTATTCTGACACATCAATTTCATTTATACTTTTTGAAAATTAAGCTGGCCCATACACTAGTACAGGGGTCTCCAAACTTTCTAAACAAAGGGCTAGTTTACTGTCCTTCAAACTTTAAAGGGGGCGAGGGGGGCGGACTTTGGCCAGTGGGAGAAGAAAATGTCCCACCAGCAATGAGAGGAATAGTGACCCATCACTGGCAGCAATAGGAGGAATAGTGCCCCATCATTGGCAGCAATGGGAGGAATAGTGACCCATCATTGGCAGCAATGGGAGGAATAGTGCCCCAATCATTGGCAGCAATGGGAGGAATAGTGCCCCAATCATTGGCAGCAATGGGAGGAATAGTGCCCCAATCATTGGCAGCAATGGGAGGAATAGTGACCCATCATTGGCAGAAATGGGAGGAATAGTGACCCATCATTGGCAGAAATGGGAGGAATAGTGACCCATCATTGGCAGAAATGGGAGGAATAGTGACCCATCATTGGCAGAAATGGGAGGAATAGTGACCCATCATTGGCAGAAATGGGAGGAATAGTGACCCATCATTGGCAGCAATGGGAGGAATAGTGACCCATCATTGGCAGAAATGGGAGGAATAGTGACCCATCATTGGCAGCAATGGGAGGAAAAGTGACCCATCATTGGCAGCAATGGGAGGAATAGTGACCCATCATTGGCAGAAATGGGAGGAATAGTGACCCATCATTGGCAGAAATGGGAGGAATAGTGACCCATCATTGGCAGAAATGGGAGGAATAGTGACCCATCATTGGCAGAAATGGGAGGAATAGTGACCCATCATTGGCAGCAATGGGAGGAATAGTGACCCATCATTGGCAGAAATGGGAGGAATAGTGACCCATCATTGGCAGCAATGGGAGGAAAAGTGACCCATCATTGGCAGCAATGGGAGGAATAGTGACCCATCATTGGCAGCAATGGGAGGAAGAGTGACCCACCATTGGCAGCAATGGGAGGAAGAGTGCCCCATCATTGGCAGCAATGGGAGGAAGAGTGCCCCATCATTGGCAGCAATAGGAGGAATAGTGACCCATCATTGGCAGCAATGGGAGGAACATTCATTCAAAAATCTACTAGTACATGGCCAGCTTTAGCTTTTTTATTCAAGTAAAGCTGCTGCCCACCAAAGTGGCGATTCCCCTTCTTGTACTGTATGATTTTAACCCCTTCCCTCCCAGGACCCATGTCCGATTGACTGGGCTATAATGCCTGGGGGCAGGAAGGTCTGCCTGATCACGTGACCGGTGTTATTTTCCGTTACAGTGGTCACATGATCCGGAGCTGATCCTGCCAGCCCCTGATCATTACGGTCAATATTTAGTCCTATTAAGGACTTCCTCTGATCACTGTATTCTCATATAGAGGAGTTCTTGTTGTATCAGATAAATGAAACTCAATAAAAATATTGAAAATTAGAAGCACTGGACCTCTAAAAGGGCAGGAGCAATCATAAACACTTCCAGTAATCAGCCTCTTTCCATTCTTGTACAGCTGAGCTCAGACTGAGAAGAGACGCAGCACAAGATGGTAGTCAGGTGTGCAAGGAGCATGCTGATAGAAGGAAAGAGCAGATTGACCGAGAGACGAGCTTGTCAGTATGCTACTTCTCCATTCACGGTCCAGTCACAGGCTAAGGGGGGGGGGGGGGGGTGACAGACATGCCAATGCCAAGCGTTACTGAACTGCACCAGAGAGAAATCAGTTCTTTTGTCCTGCCAGAGGGCTGTGCTGTGTAAATCTCAGGCTTGGAACACAGCAATATAAATCATTTGGCTTCTGTATATGAATTTCTTCCCTATATTTAGCCGTTTGCCTGGAGTTCAGCCTTACAAAAATGCTGTCACTTTGCAAATAAATTAGTGAGCACCAAAATGAAACACATGGAATTCAGAAACCCCTGTACAGGAGGAGCGGTCCTTTCAGAGGCTGGCATGATGGGCATGCTGAGACAGGTAGTTCCCCAGCAACTGGAAAGCAAAGGGTTTTCGGTGGCAGCCGACTTGTTCCCAGCAGCCAACAACCTGCTCAGGTTCCTAAATAATGGGTGTGCCGGTGCTTAAATAAACAATGTCTCGGCGTGTCAGGTGAACACAGAGGATGTGCCGAGTGAGGAACGCCTGGATGTCATCACCTGCGTGCACTACAGACGCCCCTCTCCTCCATTATTCTCCTTAACCACTTAAGACCCCGGACCTTTATGCAGGTAAAGGACCTGGCCAGTTTTTGCGATTCGGCACTGCGTCACTTTAACTGACAATTGCGCGGTCGTGCAATGTGGCTGCCAAACAAAATTGGCGTCCTTTTTTTCCCACAAATAGAGCTTTCTTTTGGTGGTATCTGATCACCTCTGCGGTTTTTGTTTTTTGCGCTATAAACAAAAATAGAGCGACAACTTTGAAAAAAAAATGCAATATTTTTTACTTTTTGCTATAATAAATATCCCCCAAAAAGATATAAAAAAAATAATATTTTCCTCAGTTTAGGCCGATACGTATTCTTCTACCGATTTTTGGTAAAAAAAAAAAAACGCAATAAGCGTTTATCGATTGGTTTGCGCAACATTTATAGCATTTACAAAATAAGAGATAGTTTTATTGCATTTTTATAAAAAAAACATTTTTTTACTACTAATGGCGGCGATCAGCGATTTTTTTTGTGACTGCGACATTATGGCGGACACATCGGACAATTCTGACACATTTTTGGGACCATTGTCATTTTCACAGCAAAAAATGCTATAAAAATGCATTGTTTACTGTGAAAATGACAATTGCAGTTTGGGAGTTAACCACTAGGGGGCGCTGTAGGGGTTATGTGTGACCTCATATGTTTTTCTAACTGTAGGGGGGCGGGGCTGGACGTGTGACGTCATTGATCATGTTTCCCTATATGAAGCTGCCACTGTGAAGAACGGGGAAGCTGTGTTTACACACAGCTCTCCCAGTTCTTCAGCTCCGGGGACCGATTGCGGGACCCCAGCGGCGATCCGTGACCGCGGGTCCCGCGGTCACGGAGCTTCAGACAGGGTCGCGGGCGCACGCCTCGGGCACGCGCCCGCAACTCACGGCACTGCGATTTAGCCCCCGTTCATATCAGCGTGATTTGACATGCGATTTGACAGGTCAAAAATTGTCCCAATCGGTGTGATGCCGACCTTGCGGCATCACAGATTTCCAAAAGTAGTTCCTGCACTACTTTTGGCGACTTGTGGGGCGACTACAATAGACATCTGTGCATGAAGAAAAAATTAGAATTGCGCTAAATAATTAACGTAAAGCCCATAAATGAATCCATATGGATTATGTTCATTCTGTGTGACGTTATCCTCAAGCAATGCGATAATGCATCAGTCTCTAAAATAGCAGTGTCCATCATCCATCACCAAAAACCGCAGTGAATCCACCAGCGGCTATAGAAACTGCTTACCAGCTCCTATAGACCCCTTATTATAGGGACGTGGATAAATGCCTATGGCTTAAAACCCAGCCGGGACCTTCCTCATCTCCGGGCTTCTCCACACTTCTGATATCACGCAGTAAGTAGGATAATAGTTAGGCACCAAAAAGAGATCAAAGGCTCCACATAGTGTAAAATCATTGGTGGGTTTATTAAGTATAAAAAAATAACATTTACAGCAGTAAAATAAGTTTGGCGTGTCGGCCGGCACACAACCAAACAAACCCGTCCATCGGGACACGAGAGATGGCGACGTCAGCATGGCGCTCTGCCCTATGTGTTTCGTCAAAAAATGACATCAAGTCTCCACTGAAGTCGGGCTGAAATGCGGCTTTGAAATCGTGCGAGTTCACCTGAACTTGCACAATTTCAAAGCCGTGTTCAGTGTGAACGAGGGCGCAAAGCGCATTTCACAACACAAATGTACAGAGCTTTGCCATTTATTTTTAATCAATCTAGTTCACACCTGTGTGCCATGAGTTGGCCAAATAGTACAGACTTTTTTCATAACTTTTTAGGCCCCATTTACATTTGCAAATAGAACCATTTGTAATTAACTGAAGGTGGGAAGCCCCATTAAAAGCAAAGGGAGGCTGACAACTCCCACAGCTATTTGTGACCAATGGCATGTAATCTCTCATGCAGCAACTACCTGCAGGATTTACAGACTGCATCCGGGGTTGATCATCCACAGGTAAAATCGCATGAGCGATTACATGCAATCAGCTGTGAAAAGTTGCAGAGCTTTCAGCCTCCTATTGCTTCTAATAAGTTAATCGCAGGGAAATCACTGGGTTTCCCGCAGCTAATCCCCAATGTCCCCATTATCAAGTGTGAATAGAGCCTTAGAGCAGCAAAATGCATTTCTGATTTTATTGGCAGCGCATGAAATGCAATTTAGGCATGAAAACAAGCCACCCTACTAGCAATCTTCACTTTAAATTGATTCTCATTGGCCAGCAAAAACACAGACTGCATTAATGCACAATTAAAAATCTCCAACATACAGTGTGAAGAATTATGGAGACTACCAATGCTGGCCTCCACCTGAGAATTCTAGACAGGAATGCATACATCACTTGAGGTGCGCTACATCGCTCTCATAATCCGCTAGTCGGCACAAGTCTTGGTCAAGGGGGGGGGGGGCGTGTCGGCACAAGTCTTGGTCAAGGGGGGGGGGGCGTGTCGGCACAAGTCTTGGTCAAGGGGGGGGGCGTGTCGGCACAAGTCTTGGTCAAGGGGGGGGGGGCATGTCGGCACAAGTCTTGGTCAGGGGGGGGGGGGCGTGTCGGCACAAGTCTTGGTCAAGGGGGGGGGGCGTGTCGGCACAAGTCTTGGTCAGGGGGGGGGCGTGTCGGCACAAGTCTTGGTCAAGGGGGGGGGCGTGTCCGCACAAGTCTTGGTCAAGGGGGGGGCGTGTCGGCACAAGTCTTAGTCAAGGGGGGGGGGCGTGTCGGCACAAGTCTTGGTCAAGGGGGGGGGCGTGTCGGCACAAGTCTTGGTCAAGGGGGGGGCGTGTCGGCACAAGTCTTGGTCAAGGGGGGGGGGGTGTCAGCACAAGTCTTGGCCAGGGGGGGGGGGCGTGTCAGCACAAGTCTTGGCCAGGGGGGGGCGTGTCAGCACAAGTCTTGGCCAGGGGGGGCGTGTCAGCACAAGTCTTGGCCAGGGGGGGGCGTGTCAGCACAAGTCTTGGCCAGGGGGGGCGTGTCAGCACAAGTCTTGGCCAGGGGGGGGCGTGTCAGCACAAGTCTTGGCCAGGGGGGGGCGTGTCAGCACAAGTCTTGGCCAGGGGGGGCGTGTCAGCACAAGTCTTGGCCATTGGAGGACAGGCAGGCTGTTCGGCCAGCACACCCAGAAAACTGACCTCACTAAGATGTGCTGCAGACAGACTTGTAAGGATAGTCACTTCTGCATGCAGCAATGTTTCGAAATCACAGTCTCAGATTACCATATTTACACCAACCTGATTTTATTTGCCAGATCTATAAAGCATCAACATACTGCCCCAAAACAACTGGCATCAACCCTGGCCACCAATAGGAGCTTACAATCTAATTTCTGTAATATTCTCAGGCCAGTGCGGTGAGATCCTAATTACCATACTATGCTGTTTTTGGAGCCGATCTAAACAAGAACAAAGAAGCCAGACTTCAGCGATTACAGCTCTAGCCGTGCTAGAAGGCTGCATTCACACTTGCATTTAGAGCTGTTGGTTGTTTTGCAAATACGTTTTTTCCCTTTTCTCCCGTTTTTCAGCACTCTCTTTAAAGTCTATTGGGGCCAAAAAAGCCTAAAGCTTTTAAATTAAAAAAAAAAAAAGGGCCCCCAGGAGCTGTTAGCCATGTGCCAATATACAGAGAATATTGACACCTTATGGCAGATTTACCTGGCAAGTGATCCCCTCCCGCTAGTCAAAAGTGTTTCCATCATCTCCCGGTTTTCCTTCCGCGTTAAAGTGGAGTTCCACCCTAACAATGAACTATTAACAGCTTGCCGTTAATGTAAAAAAAAAAAAAATATGTTTTACTCACTTCTATCTGGCTGTTACTAGGCAATTTTTTTAATATGCCTAGTTAGTGGTCCTAGGTGGTTCAACTTCCTGTCCTAAGACACCATTGCCTCCTGGGAAATTATGACACTCATTTCCCAGGAGTCTCTGTGCCTAAAAAAAAAAAAAAAGAATAAAAATCGCCCATCATGCACCTCTCCCTGAAAACCAGGAAGAAAAAGGAACTGGGCCTCACATGCCCACACATATGATGGATACGGCCACAACATGGGCTGGAGGATATAAGGCAAGTATTTGTAATGATTTCTGGAATGATTGGGGAGCCATTAATATGTTTTTGGGACTATTTAATGTGATTCATTTTAGCTTTCAAAAAAATAAAAAAAAAATCATGCCCGGAACCCCGCTTTAAGACAGTTTGGCCACTTTGACGTCCCTCCCACACATGCGCATGGGAAATGTACACTGAGCTGCGCATGAGTGGCTTAGTATATTTACACTGACAGGCAGAAGCATTTAAAGGTTAAAATTCCACTCTAATCAGCATTAGTGATGCACTAAAATACGGCAAGCAGAATTTTTAACACTGCTTCAAAAGGCGCCGATAATGGGTGACAAAAAATTCACATTCATTTAAATTCATGATATTAAATTAAAAAGTCGAATAAAATTATTTATAAATGTATATATATATATATATATATATATATATATATATATATATATATATATATATATATATATATTATATATATATATATAATTTACTTAAAACCCGTCAATTCCGGTTTCAGTACCAAATTTTTCATTTTGGTGCACCACTAATCAGCATGGTGTATTTAAAGCAGGGGCCCAGTCACATTCTGAGGGTGCCATGCACTGGAAGGCATGATACCCGCTCTGCCACCGTAGTTAAGGAGTTGAAATTAAATTGGCTTTATTTATATACAAATGTACTTTTAAACACATCTGATTTTCAGTCTCCTGATTATCCGTGAACTTGGAGTCATCTATTAATAAACAACCAGATGGAACCAAACTGTTTAATCATGAAATGATTTATTAAAAAAAAAAAAAAAAAAAAAAGTCACGTGTGACCTGCAACAGATGACTTTCCTGTATTTTACAGGATGTTTCGGAGTCGTCTGATTTTCCCCTTATTTTACGCTTCCCAAGACTTCTCGCAGCATTTGCACGCTTTCTTAGAACAACATGAAATGGCGAGCTAATGTTTGCTGCCTTACACAGACATCCAACACAAAAAAATCTTAATCTGGCCTTAGAAAATTCTGAATCTTTGAATTTGAACCATTAATGGGCAGGCCGAATGCACCTGTTCTGGAAATTTTATAGATAGGCGGACTCCTATCCTCATTATGGATTAGTGGTTCCAAATAAATAACTACTGCAGTAGGGAACAGACACAAAAGATACTCGGCACCTTTCCAAAAAGTAGTTATTTAATTTGGAACAACTAATCAATATGAGGATAGGAGTTGCCCATCTATAAAAGTTACAGAACATACCCAAGTTGATTGATCGATCAACTTGGATACAACCAGCTTTGCATGCAATTATTGTTAATGGCTATAATAGCCGCTAGCAGTAATCGCTGTGTTCTCGCCGTGGGAATGGATTCCTGCCCCTTTGCCAGGAGAACACATTGGCTCTGCAGGAGGGATACCCCATCAACACTGACTATGTTGATGGGGAATCAAGTCATTCTAGATGTGCGACCAACCAGATTTTCTCATTATCCGTCTTTGAGGCTACTAATGGTTATCCTGCAGCCTCCAGACCCCATGTAGGGCCCATACACATCCATGAGTCCCGGTAATCTGCGGTAAAACACACGTATTGTTGCATAATGCAGTGCACTAGGGTGCCACGGATCAAAACACTCACGGATCGGATCATTTTTCGGATCAGCAAAAAAAAAACATCTCCCCCACTGTAATGCGACGTCCACATCTCCCCCACTGTAATGCGACGTCCACATCTCCCCCACTGTAATGCGACGTCCACATCTCCCCCACTGTAATGCGACGTCCACATCTCCCCCACTGTAAGGCGACGTCCACATCTCCCCCACTGTAAGGCGACGTCCACATCTCCCCCACTGTAAGGCGACGTCCACATCTCCCCCACTGTAAGGCGACGTCCACATCTCCCCCACTGTAAGGCGACGTCCACATCTCCCCCACTGTAAGGCGACGTCCACATCTCCCCCACTGTAAGGCGACGTCCACATCTCCCCCACTGTAAGGCGACGTCCACATCTCCCCCACTGTAAGGCGACGTCCACATCTCCCCCACTGTAATACGACGTCCACATCTCCCCCACTGTAATACGACGTCCACATCTCCCCCACTGTAAGGCGACGTCCACATCTCCCCCACTGTAAGGCGACGTCCACATCTCCCCCACTGTAAGGCGACGTCCACATCTCCCCCACTGTAAGGCGACGTCCACATCTCCCCCACTGTAAGGCGACGTCCACATCTCCCCCACTGTAAGGCGACGTCCACATCTCCCCCACTGTAAGGCGACGTCCACATCTCCCCCACTGTAAGGCGACGTCCACATCTCCCCCACTGTAATGCGACGTCCACATCTCCCCCACTGTAATGCGACGTCCACATCTCCCCCACTGTAAGGCGACGTCCACATCTCCCCCACTGTAAGGCGACGTCCACATCTCCCCCACTGTAAGGCGACGTCCACATCTCCCCCACTGTAATGCGACGTCCACATCTCCCCCACTGTAATGCGACGTCCACATCTCCCCCACTGTAATGCGACGTCCACATCTCCCCCACTGTAATGCGACGTCCACATCTCCCCCACTGTAATGCGACGTCCACATCTCCCCCACTGTAATGCGACGTCCACATCTCCCCCACTGTAATGCGACGTCCACATCTCCCCCACTGTAATGCGACGTCCACATCTCCCCCACTGTAATGCGACGTCCACATCTCCCCACTGTATACCTAGGCTGCCGCTGGGTGTACCAAGATGGCCGCCGCTCCTGAGCTAGGCCGAAGCCACGGCCTTTCCTATATCCGAGGCAGCGAAGCTCAATCTGCGGATCACATGGTGTGCCGATCCGAACATGTTGACCCGTTCGGATCACGGATCAATGATGATCCGTTGCACTACAGTACTATAGTGGGCAGCGCATTAAAACGTATAGTACATGCGGGGCCCGTGACGCATCGCTCTGGCAGCTCATTCAAAATTAGACACATTAACCAGTGTTCGTTAACACAATGCATCACTGAGATGTGAATGGGCCTAAAATTAAAGCAATTAAAAAAAATAAAAATAATGTAAGCGCCGATGACATCACTGCGGGATGCTGGGAAAGCTGAAGACCCTAAACTTGATCCAGCCCTTTTAGGAGCTGCTTTTTGCAGGATTTGTAATCTTTCACTTTTCCAGGATCCTACAAGATGATTTAGTGACGTTACCCTTGCCTAGGCGAGAGCACCGTAAAGCAAAATGTAAGGGGGTGTATTTTTTACATTTTTCTTTATTGTTTTCATGAATTCTTTTTCCATAGATAAGCAGTCCTTGCACTTTCATGGGCTTGCTAGATGCCTTTTGTTGGGCCTTCGCCTTTCATATTATTCCTAGTGATGCTGGATTGTTACGTCACCTCAGCCTGGGAGAATAGAGTAATTAATGGCAGGATCATCTCATCCTTCTTAGGACAGAATGGGTTAACGTGTGTTGACAGAAGCCTGCACCTTGCCAGCGTGGATTTCCCTAGCGGTGGTTAATGCCAACATGGCGTAGAAAGCCTGGCACGGTGCTCTTGAGACCTTGCTGAGCAGCAGAGAGGTTAAACACAGAGCTCTCTGCATTAATGAGCACCCCCCCTCGTTTCCCTGAAGCAAGACCTGATTCTGCACTGTCAACAGCATGAGGCCATGGTAAGCCGAGCAGGACTCCGCTCTTCCTCCTGAGCGCCATCACACAGCTCACCCCTGCAGCATCCTTCCTCCTCCCCATCCAAAAGGACGTGGTATGACTCACAAACCCCAACCGGCCACCTTCAGGCCTGCAACAAACACCTCATATAGGAAGATGTTCTACAACTGTCTACACACTGCAGAGGTGAAATCTCCTCCTAGGGGACAACAAACTCATTCACTGCCATCAATGGCACGAGCCGTGCACCAATATGGAGTCGTGATAATCACATGCTGCTGATGAAAGGATTCTGTATCAACACAAGAATGTTTAGAGCAAAAAAAATAAAATAAAAGCATGCTGAAAAATTTTCAAGCCTAATTTTTGAGATTGACGATTTCAAGAAGTTTGGCGCGCGTCCCGTCTAGCCTACTTGACATGCCATTTTATTTTCTGCATATTCGCAACTTCAATACAATGCAAAACGACCAGAAATGCAAAACGAACAATGTGAAAGGACAGTGTCCTAATCTGACTTTGTTCAGCCAATGTCACATCTCAGGAAGGGCAGGCAGACAAAATGGCCGATAGGGTGGGAAAATGTCAGGTTCACCCCTTTCACCATTCAAATTAGACCGACAGGAACCTTCACTCAAAAGTGAAAGTGCCACTATTCCTCCTACCCACCCCTCCCTGCCCCCAACACTTTACACCATGTGTCTTCAAACTATGGCCCTCCAGTTGTTCAGGAACTACAATTCCCATCATGCCTGTGAATGTCAGAGTTTTACAATGCCTCGTGGGATGTGTAGTCCCGCAACAGCTGGAGGGCCGTAGTTTGAGGAACCCTGCTTTACACTAACACCGTTTTACACTTTCTTTTTTTAATATACAGGGAGCAGGTATCTTTTTGACAGGTACCCACTCCCACATTCTTGCCTAGTCAAGAAAAATGTGCGCTTAGACATACCCCCTGCTCATGTCCCAGGAGGCAGCAGACCCAGTCCCACAGCGCTGCATGATCTTGTGCATTACCAGTGGGGTGCCAGCTGTGATTCCTCAGGAAGTTATAGCTTACTCCCATATGAAAGATGGCGGCGCCAATCTGAACTTCATGGGGAGGGGGAATCCGTAAAGGTTAAATGCTCCTCTATGCTAAAGCTCCCATGGCTGGGCACTTAAAGAGGACGTACAGGTACGTGCTTGTGCCCAGCCGTGCCATTCTGCCGACGTATATGTGCAGGAGGCGGTCCTTAAGTGGTTAATGGTGGCCTAGGTTTGTTAATGATGGCCTAGGTTTGTTAATACAGAGGAAAATGGACAGCCACACTCCAAAAAAACATTCCTTTTATTTAAAACAGGTCACAAAAAATACATGCCACAGCAAAAAATAAAACAGAAGCTGACGCGTTTCACACTGTAGCTCAGTGCTTAGTCATGCAAGTTTAAAATTTATATATATATATCTTTTTTTTAAAGGTGAACCTTGTACAACCCCATCACTCTGATCCATCCCAGAAGCGCTGCAGAAAAAGGGAGAAGAGCAGGGATTTCAAACCCTCAGACTACTGTACAGGCTGCATGGGCACTGACAGCTCATCAGCCATGGAGGCAAGTACAGGGGGGACCAGGGGTGGTGAAGGGTGTATGGTGTCAGTTCACCTTTTTTTCTGTAAAGATAAACTAACCCTTTATAATTTGACTTATACGAGGAGAGAGGAAGAGAGGAGGAGATAGGAAGCGTAGGAATGCATCATTACTAAAGGAAGCAGAGCCTGCATATAGAATGTAAAAACATGGCTGCCCCCATGAACCGATGTGATTACATACTGTATAACAAAAACAAGGTTTTTACAACAATAACCATAAACCAACAAAGTGACATGCTGAGCTGATCACAATTACATACAACTAGAAAAATGCAAATAAATTACAGTCTCCCCTTTTACAAAACTGCAGAGTCACATCCATGAGGATTTCACTAGAAGGCGACACTTTGATCCTGAAGTCTTCGATGCGTTCTACAACTATTAAACCCTTTCATCATACGAGAATGGCTGGAAGAAAAGACTCATGCAGCGTACACCCATAAGCAGTCCATTGACCGGATCGGTGTTTACAAATGCACACGCCATGTGGAAGGTTGGAGAAAAGGTCGACAATCAACGCAGGAGCAGGCGGGCGAGACTGGCGTACGCTGACCCCCAAATCACTACGTCGCAACAACGCCAAGGGCTCATCAATGTCAAGTGCCATACGGGACTGGAGGTCCGAGAACCCCCCTATGACCAGACACTAAGCCCCTCGCTGGCAGAGTGTGCCAGGGAATCCATAGCTTACTGGGCTGCGGTGTCCTTCTGTGACTCGCCGTAAGTGGGACATCTGCCGCGGATGATAATGCCACTTAGCTACAGAGATCTAGTCAGCGCACAGCACGCTGGTAGAGACAGGAAACAGGGAGAAAGAGAGAGAGAGCTTATTTAGAGTCAATGTGCTTTGCAGCACTGGCAGGATGATCTTGACTGGCACTGCTAAAGGACAGGCTGGAGATGCAGTCATCCTCCTGAAAATACTAGATGACAGGCTGCCATGCTAATCCAATACAGTCACGGACATAGGACAAGCATGCAGCAGAGAAGTCATTTTAGTCTTTTTTTTTTTTTTACTTGTTCCCGGAAATGCTCTTAAAATTACTCTGCCATTTGGAAGCTGAAGCTGCAGACGGACGCCGGACCCGACGAGGCCGCCGATGGACGCCGCGCAAGACACCAAAAAACGCTAATAAACGCTATTGCAAAGACTTTGAAAAAAGCTGAAAAAAGTCAAAAACAGTAAAAAAAAACCTCTGCAAAGCTACTGGCGTTTTTATAACGTTCTTTTAAAATCCAGTGTGCATGAGACCTTATACTAGATTTTCATTTTTTATTGAACAGCCTCCACCCAATACTTAGAGATAACCTGCTGCTTTGCTTACGGGTCCCCATTGGCATTTGAGTGCAAAAGGTAGCCAGGTGATTTCTAGGCCTGTTTTTTAGCATAATTTGTGGTACAGGAGGAGAATTGTGCATTTTTGGCTCCATAGACTCTTAAATGGGAGAACCTGGAGAAAAAATGTGCATAAACTTGCAATTTGAAACGTTTATGCACTCCCTCTCGTCGGGGGTCAAAAACGTGCAATCGTTTTTCAAGCTTCACATGACAGGCAATAATTGACGCAACGCTCTGGTGTTAACGGATCCATTAAGAAACATGAGATTCTCCATCTTGAGTGTGGTCATGCTTTGGGAATCATGCAACAAAGTGCTCAGGTGAGAAAGGGGGCTGAAGGGTGCAGGTTCATTAAAAGCCTTTTATTTATTGGGGCAAATCCTTAATCATTCCTACATCCTGTGCCCTAGTTATTGGTCATGTGGCCATTGCTGAAGCAGAAGACTTTGGGGAGCTAGTGATCAGGCAGAGCTGGTTAGTAATGCCTCGTTTCCACTGAGCGGATCGGTTCGGTTCGGTACGCTATTTTGGGTGTTTCCCTTATGAAAGTGTGCCATAAAACCGAACCGTACCGGACCATTCTGGGTCCTGCTTCAGATGTGGGGCCATAGAAAATGGAACGGTTCCATTAGGGTGGAGATGCAATACATTCCACTGATTGGTGGACGTGCTAGGCCTTTTTTCTATATCCTGTATGGTCCCGACGGTCCGATTTGCAGTGGAAATGCTCACGAGAATAGACCGGTCCATTCTAAACCGTTCCAAATCTACTGACCCGAACCGTTTCGTTCAGTGGAAACAAGGCATTAGTGACCCTGCCATGAATTTATGCCAATGTCCCTTACCAAGACCCTCTGCTACGGCACAAACCAAGTGACCAATGTGTTGGTTCTGGTCAGGTGATCAGGAGAAACAAACGATGACAGATAAGGACCATGTGGCCCATTGAGTCTGTCCCTTTTTTAATACATTTTTATTTTTGTCTTCTTGTCCAAAGCAAACTATAGAAACATAGAAAAGTGACGGCAGAAAAGAACGAGTGGGGCTTCGAGTCAATATCTTTGTGTAAGTGAGGTCTCCAGAACTGGACACACTGGGCCAGATTCACAGCGGAGATACGACGGAGTATCTCTCAGAGTATCTATGCGACTGATTCATAGAATCAGTTACGCATAGATATCCCTAAGATCCGACAGGTGTAATTGTTTTACACTGTCGGATCTTAGGATGCAATACCGCGGCCACCGCTGGGGGGAGTTTGCGTCGTAAACCAGCGTCGGGTATGCAAATTAGTAGTTACGGCGATCCACAACGGTTTTTCGCGTTCGCTACGTCGCCACTACTCTAGTTTCCCGTCGCAAAGTTAGTCGTCGTTTGACCTGCCCTAACTTTAGACAGCACACGTATGTGCTGTTTAAAGTATGGCCGTCGTTCCCGCGTCGAAATTTAAAAATGTTTTCTTCTTGCGTAAAAGGTCCGGGAATACGAAAGTACGGTACGCACGTCGTTCGTAAAAATGACGTCACTTCGCGCAAAGCACGGCGGGAATTTCGAAACGGAGCATGCGCAGTAGGTCCGGCGCGGGAGCGCGCCTAATTTAAACGGCACACGCCCCTTTGAATTACGCGGGCTTACGCCGGAGGCTGCCAGCGTAAGTTTTCACGCAAGTGCTTGGTGAATCAGGCACTTGCGCTGAAAACTTGCGGCGGTGTAACGTATCTACGATACGTTACGCCGCCGCAATTCTACGTGAATCTGGCCCACTATTCCAAATGAGGTCTCACTAAAGATCTATATAGAGGAATCCGAACCTCCTTCCTCCTGCTGGTGATCCCTCCAATGATTTATCCTAAAATCCTATTCCCTTTTCCTATTGTCTGGGCACACTGTTTGCTTATTATGTACCCCCAAATCCATTTCCTCTGTAGTGCTGGCAAACACTGTACCCCCAATGTTGTACTCTCTCAGGGAATTCCCTTTCCCTAGGTGCATCATTGATTCCAATCACATATAACGTCATTGGTCAGCAATCATCAATGGCTTAGACTTTAAAGAACTAGATTTGTTTCTGCATCGGGTCCCTTGGTGTCCCGATGCGTTTTATGGGTTCCGTTGCTTCTTTTCTCTCAATTTTGCCAAAGTTTCTGGGTTTTTTGTTTTAGGGCAAGATAACACCACATGCAGTCCTGCTCTGGACTGTACTGGAATGCTGTAAAACACATCAAACGCACTGGACCAGGGAGCACACCCACACAGGTGCCCTCTTGGAATGCTGGTATCTCCAGGGGGGCACTCGATGTGGGGAGGAGCCAGGAGCGCCGCTGGGAGACCCCAGAAGAGGAGGATCGGGCCCACTCCGTGCAAAACCCTTGCACAGAGGAGAGAAGTATACCATGTTTGTAATTTTTATTTATTTTTTAAATGAACCTTTAAGAAAGAAAGAGGGGAAATAAACTGTACTGCATAAAAAAAATGCACCAAACAGATAAAAACAAAAAATGCACCAAAAACGCACTGGAACATGTCAAAAACGCGCATTCAGAAAAGTATCTGGAACACATCTGGACTGTGTTCCTATGGTGTGAACTGGACCTGAAACTGAAACTTTAGTCAGAAAATGAAGTCCTGCTAGATGATTTAAGGACGGCCCCTTTTTCAGGTATAGCTATGTAAAACATTAAGTGCTAGTTCACACCAGACGCAGTTCCGTGCGCTTTTTTTCTGCACAAAATGCATGCAGTGTTTTCCATGTATTCCAATGGCTCTAGTTCACACCATGCAGTCAGTTTCCGCACCGGAAACTGACTGCATGGTGTGAACTAGAGCCATTGGAATGCATGAAAAACATTGTGCATGCATTTTTTTGGTGCAGAAAAAAAAAAGCGCACAGAACTGAACAGAACTGCATCTGGTGTGAACTAGCACTAAGACCCCTTTCACACAGAGGCGGTTTCCAAGCGTTTTAGCACTAGAAATAGTGCCTGAAAAGCCTCCCATTCATTTCAGTGTGTCTTTTCACACTGGGGCGGTGCACTTGCGGGACGTTAGGAAAAGTCCTGCAAGCAGCATTTTTGGGGCAGTTTGGGAGTGCTGTATACAGTGCTCCCAAAACGCCCTGCCCAATGAAATGAATGGTCAGTGCTTCCAAAGGGCAAGAAAACCACTTCGGAATCACTGCAACACAGGCGTTTTTTAGCCCCTTCTTTGGGGTTAAAAGCACCCAGATAGTGGCCGAAAAGAGCTGCTTAAATAGCGCTAAAGCACCGCTAAGCCTAGGTTCACACTGCTGCGAATTCAAAATCGCGGTAAAATGCGCGATTTTACCGCGATTTTTGCCGCGATTTCGGCCGCAATTTAATGTAAATCGCGGCCCGAAATCGCAAAAAGTAGTACAGGAACTACTTTTTGAAATCACAGATGCGGCATCGCACTGATTAGGACAGTGCCATTGCCGACAATTGCCGCCGATTTGAGATGCGATTTGACATGTCAAATCGCATCTCAAATCGTACCCAGTGTGAACCAGGGCTTAAACTTTTTTAAAACTGGTAAAATCGATAGGTTTAGTTCCATTTTATGATTTACAGCTGGGGCTTTGGGCTTCAGCAAAATGGCGGCCTCCAGCAAGAAGAAACAGGAACAACGCTGGAGGCAATTTACAGCATGCACTATTTTGGCATCAGAATTATTATTGTGGAATGTATGTTCCATGCTAAAGAACATTCTTTTTTTGTATCAGGTTGATATGGGTCATGTTCCGCTTTAATGCACGCCAGTACATTTTGGATGCATTTTGCAACATTCCATGCAAAAAAATGAAGCATGTTCTACGTTTGTTGACTGCACTGGAACACACTGCACCGGTGTGAACTTGGGCCATTGGAATCCATGTTAACTACAGTCCTTTTTTTTTTCTTTCCCATCAGCAGATCAAAAACACCCTGGACTGCATGTGGTGTCAATCGGCCCTAAGAGCTGCTGCAATTTAATAACAGACATAGGCATGTGCACAGGGTGTGCCAGGTGTGCCTGGGCACACCCTATTCACCTTGTGCAGTGAAGATTGCCCCTACTGCCCTGGGGCCCCTTCCCTTCATGAATGAACACAGTAAGTGATCAGTACCATTTGTTTTAGCTTTGGAGTGCGCACCTCAATGCAATAGGTTGCGCACACCCATGATAAGAGATCATTTAAAATGTAAGATTTGAAGTGTCGCTACCTTGTGAGGTTTATGAACACGTTTGATTCTATGTTGGAGCTCAGGCCTGTAATAAACACAATACACAAAACCTAACCCAGTCCTGAAACACGACCCCATCAAAGCCAAATTAAAAAAGGTTTAAAGCGTGACAAAAGTACAGCTCATAAAAATAGCAAAAGCACTCTTTATAAAACACAGCACTGATCAGCATGACAGCTCAAAACAAATAAAACTAAAACTACTACTTATTTATCACAATAAAAACACTGTTTGTACAAGCTAAGCACCGCGCTACAAAGAAAGGCGCTCCACCAACCAGAAGTTCAAAACAAAATGAAAAAAAATACAAAACAATTATTGCAACAGATTTTCTTTTACTTTGAAAATCATCTGTTATTAAATTGCATCTCTTAAAGCCCAAGTCATATAGAAAACTGCAACAAAATGTCCAAACCACGGATGATTGCCGACAATTATGAGCTTCCGAGATCATTGCACCATCATCATCGCGCACAATGACGCCACTGTTGGTGATGGCGATACGAGCGGAGCTGGCGAGAGTGAACACAGAAATCAAACGCATCCATTTTTGGTCATTTTGGAAAAATCGAATAGCTTTAGTTTTATAGTACAGAAAAGCAGAACAAGTATGGAAAAAAATCAGCATGAAAGAAATCATTTTGGTTTTGCAACGAGTCTGGATTCACACTTATGCGATGCGAATGAGTGCGATTCTCATGCTGATTTTTGCTGATGTTCAGTGCAATTTTGCGCTGAGATTTGTGCTAATTGTAGAGTGCAGAGACGCGGGGGGGCAGATGCAGCATCCGTCCGATGTTGCATCCACCTAGGCAAGTATGATGGGTAAAAAAATAAAAAAAATAATAAAATGAAAAACTTCTCTTTAAACTACAGAGGCAAGGAACAATGCTGGATTCACTGGGCAGGGGGATGTCACACAATATATGATGTAGACTGTCAGTAGCATTAACACAGCAGTTTTTGCTTTTCAGAGTCCTCCCTATAACATACATGAGGAATTATGGGGCCCCTTACACAGCTTCAGGCATGGGCCCCCTGGAGAAAAAAAAATAGGGGGGGGGGTGCTGCTGCCTCAAATTGAGAAGCGGGGGGCTGCCGCTAATTGAGAAGCGGGGGGTGCCACTGATTGGGGGGGGGTTTGCCCTGGGGACCTCTGAGCCCCTTACAAAAAAAATAAAAATTATAAAAAAATAAATCCCCAGGGCCATGGGGACCTCTGGGCCCTTTAGTAAAAAAAAAAAAAAAAGGGGGGGGTTGCCATCTGGGGTCTGGGGACTTCTGGACCCTTTAATAAAAAGAAAAAAAAAATACAAGAATATGAAATAAAAAAAAATGTATTAAAAAAAAGGGGAGGGGGTTGCAATCCGAACCCCTGGGGACCTCCGGGCCCCTTACAGGTGTACTGCCTGTACCCCCCCTGATGGCGGCCCTGCATACTTTTATTACGTTCCATCTTGCCAGTAGATCCATTGATACTCCACTTCCTTCAACAAGGTGACAACACTGTTTATTCTGCAGTGAAATTGCACAGCAGCGTTGTCATTCTGGGGACAGATAAGTCAAAAGGCCCATACACACGATCTGACTTGGGGTCAGGGTGCTGAAGATCAATACTATTCTGCTCTAAATGAATGCAGCAATTTGGATCTCATTTGGTCAAACATGCCCCTGAGCAGTGCCCCATTTACCCACCCTGACATTGGCCATTATGGGCTTTTTTCATCCTTCTGGCAGAACCACAGAAACACATTTAGGCCCAGTCACACCTTGTCGTCCTGATGTGTTGCGTTGACATTCTTTTTTTTGCGTGTTAATGACCATTGCTGTTCAAATGAACAGGCTGCCACTGTACCAAAAGGTCAAAGAAACAAACATGCACCATTTTTGGTTGAACAATGCATCAGAACCCATGTTAGTGGGTTACCGTGTGCCGCTACACGTGTGCATTGGAGCTGCACTACCTTAATGTGTTGGGGTGCAATTCAAAATGAATGGCACTGTAACATGCTTTGCTGCAATGCACCACAGCGCAAAGGTCTGATTTCAGCCTTAAAATTTATAAAAACACCATCAATTCTTCTATTTGTATATTCATTAAAAACACATACTACAACTAAAATCCCCAAGCCCAAAAAAATCCAACCCCACCAAACCTTTTTTGGTTTTGATTCCCAATTGATGTGATTTTTCACCACTTCCTGTATCAGTGACATGGATCAGAGGGACAGGTAGTGATGAAAATTCTCTTCAATTGACAGAAATACAAAAAAAAAAACATACTTTTTCAAAGCAGGAGAGGGTTATGACCTCTGCAGGGTTTTTATTTCTGCGGGTGACTTCCTGTCTCAGTGATCCCTGTCCCCTTATTTCTTGTTCTGGTGTCACAGACAAATGTCATAAAGGGGAAATAACCCAATCACCCAATGGAGACAGCAATGACACCCTGACAGATGTGCAATCCCATTCAAAACTAAGGCCCCTTTCACACTGGGGCGGGAGGCGCGGTGGCGGTATAGCGGCGCTAAACCGTCGGATTTGCCGCGGGATTCGGCCGCTAGCGGTTGAGTATTAACCCCCGCTAGCAGCCGATAAAGGGTTAATACCGCCCGTGATGCGCCTCTGCAGAGGCGCATTGTGGGCGGTATTGCCGCGGTTTCCCATTGTTTTAAATGGGAAGGAGCGGTATACATACCGCTCCTCTCACCGCTCCAAATATGCTGCTGACAGAAGATTTTTTTCTCTACTGCCAGCGCATCGCCTCAGTGTGAAAGCCCTCTGGCTTTCACATGGAGGTTGCTGGGCAGGAGTTTTTTAAGCGGTATAGCAGCGCTGTACAGCCTGAAAAACTCCTCAGTGTGAAAGGGGTCTTAAGGAAACAAGTTTGAACACAATTAGAGTAGGATTTGTTTCATATGGGCAGACCCCTTTTTTTTTTTTTTTACTTTCTACCCCGTCCCCAAGGTCAACTTTTCTTACACTTTGGGGGACACTGAGCCCCGTTCACAATGAGGTAATCTGAACTTGCATGATTTCAAACCGGCATTTCAGTCCAACTTCAGGGGGGGGGGGCGATTTGACAGACATCTGTGCAGGTTGATGAACAGATGTCTATTCAAATCGCCCCCGAAGTCGCCAAAAGTAGTGCAGGAACTACTTTTTGGAATTAGTGTGATGTCGCACTGATTTGGACAGTGCCGTTTCAAAAGCGGCCCACTGTGAATGTGGGCATACTAAAACTCAGAATCTGGTGCAGCTGTGCATGATAACCAATCAGCTTCTAACTTCAGCTTGTTCAATTAAAGCAATAGTAAACTGCAGGTGGTTAGAGAAAAAATAAAAAAAATTCCCTGCAAGGCAAGGTCATAATGTGCTAGTATGCATCACATACTAGCACATTATGAGAAACATACATTAGAACGAAGTCCATCGCCGCAATTTCACTGCCGAGAGGGCTGACATCTTCCCCCGGTCTTCCTTCCGGGTTCACAGCCCCCGGCTATATGAGCAGGGGTGGCCCGTCCATTGTGGGAGCTCGGGTGCCGCCCCCCTATCAGGGCACGAATTACAGTGGCAGTGTTTTTTTTTTTTGTTTCTTTTTTAAAAGCACCCGATTCAAGACAGGGGCTCTAATAGGCTTCAAAATAGGGTGGGCTCGGGATGCAGAGCATTGCGTCCAGAGCCCACCCAGTTGTGTTGCAACAGCAAATGAAAATTCGCTGTTGCAACACTGATACTCCTGCTGGCCAATCGGCTGAAAGGACAGGCGATCCTATTGGACGCCTAGGAGGAGGGGAGGAGATGCACAGCGGAAGCGAGGAGTTGCTGGCCGATGCCTGGATGCCCGATCCCCATGGCTGCTTGGTGCCCTGATCCCGCCAATCCTCGGATGCCCGATTCCCGTCAATTAGATGGGGTAAGTGCCGGTGGACCAACCGGCAGACAACAGGGGGGGGGGGGGTTTGGTTGTTTTCCGCCCCCCAAACAAAAAAACACCAGCCGCCACCGTACATGAGTGGCCGGGGGCACGATGACGTCACTGTCACACATGCATGTGGGAACTGCCGTTTCCTGCCTTGTATGTCGGACCGTCAGAGTGCATGGGCCAGGGATGTCATCGATCGCATGCACTCTGAATATCTCCTAAACTGCAATTTTAGGAGACCTTCACAGTACCTATAGGTAAGCCTTATTATAATCTTACCTGTAGGTACAAGTGGTGTAACAGAGTTTACTACCACTTTAAGCTTTGACCATAAAAACTGGAAGCTGATTGGTTTCTTTGCACCAGATTTTGCATTCTGCAGTTTTAGTAAATCCTTCTGTCTTTTTGTCCGTCAGCAACATGATGTGCGGGTAGCTTGCGTGGCACTTTTTGGCCGTCAGCAGCATGATGGCTCATTAGTATGTGGCATCTCCATCATCCAATCAGCAGGCTGTGGGTGTGTTCCAATCTCTGTTGCTGCTCATCAATTGGCTAATTTATAATGATACAGTGTATTGATATCATATTTAAAAGGCCCATTTACCATTATAATTCATTAATGTGTTAGTTTGTATTTTGTCAAGTACTGTGTTTTAGAGATGCTGGTATGAGTATTGGCTTGTGTTAATGTGTACACTTACAGGAAAAGGAACAAGTATTTCCGGACTATACTTGCATTTTAAATGTCTTTAGAGGATGCTCTTATAAACAAACGTGATCATCAGTGGTATGGTAAAACACGCTGGTATGAACAGTACATTGAAATTACCGGTACGGAACTTTCCACGCGTTTCAGGTTGCTTTTTTTTACATGCAGAAAAGCATCCAACCAAAAAAAGTGTCCAAAAAGCAAACATTCTGTTCTGTCATCAGCACCAAACGCAGCGCAGGACTAACCGCAGACCCAGACACGCTATAAATTTGTAAGCGCACCTGATCTAGCAAGATAACGCAAAATGATTGCGTTTTATTGCCTTCCACTCTTATATACATTACAGGCAACCCAAAGATCACGCAGCTATAAATATAAGATGATATCATTAAGTCTCTAAGAAAAATCTCAACCACAAACCAGCAACTTTCTAAGCCAAGATGAAAAAAAATGAAGAATTGCCAGACATCTTATTATACGCTTGTCGTCGCCACTTTAAAAGAGGAAAAGAAAAAAACCCTCACGTGAGCTTATTCAATACGCAGCGAGCAAAGCGCAGTAACCCAGGGTAGCCAATCAGATCTTAGTTTACTGAAGTCAGAACAGTGAAAAGGTCAATTACTATAAAAGATACGGTCTTTGCTGCATAAAACAACATGATTTTTTATTTTATTTATTAAATAAAAAATAATATTATTTTAACGAGAAAAATAAATAAATAATAATAATAATAATAATAATAATAATAATAATAATAATATTATTATTATTATTATACACATACACATTGATATATATATATATATATATATATATATATATATATATATATATATATATCAATTAAATATTAGAAAAGCAGCGCTTGACATGCAAAGCTCGCTACGGTAAGCCAGCGGCCCCTTTTTCGCTCTGATGTGCACAGTGGTGTCCCTTTGATGTCCAGTTCAGAGGCCCCAACATGTGACAGTGTCCTGTGACAGGCTGACCAACAATGTCATTATACATTCGAGCACCATATGTCACCTCATTACCGCAGCACCATGTTCATTTACTGCTTTCTAACACCAGAGGGTACAACCAGCTGCACCGGCAGAAGCCACAGTGACACATGCCGAGGTCCATCAGCTGCAGATGAACTAACAGCACCAGCATGCCCATTCTTTTCCATTAGATGTGAAGGGATCCAGAGGTTCCCCAACATTGGTCCGAGTACTAGAAGGCCTTTTTAGACAATTGGGAAACAATCAGCAATTAAATATTCTACCAATGCTGGTGAACTACATGTCCCAGCATGAACTGTCAGCTAGCAGTTTGCTACTGTTTATACATCCTGACCAGATGAAGGGTCCAAAAGCATGGCTACATCCTATTTGACGCTATTTTGGGGCTACACACATCAAACTGCAACGCCAGCGACCATACAAAAGTCAGATTTCTGCAATATATGCTGCACTCAGGGTTGTTGACATGGGTTACTGCTAATGCAAAAAGGCCTACTTGAGGCTCCATCCTCAGCTTTACCCTAGATTTGGCAGCAGCCCTCCCCTCCAATGAGTGACCCCTCATCCAGATAAGGCCCAATGAACACCCAAGTGACACTGAGTATTTTCCTGGCACCCCAATATATTCAATAAACACCATACATACATGATAGTCCAAATACACTGTGACCCTGGGTCTGAGGACACCCCCATTCTGATATCACCAATGGTGACCCAAGAATAGACCACAGAGTGTAAACACCTGAAACGTGTCACCAAATACCAATGGCACCCCTTACAAGTATACGACCTCCAGGATTGCAATAGGAACCCTACTGACTCCTGATAATCCAAAATATGCAGTGACCCTGGGCCTGAGGACACCCCCATTTTGATATCACCAATGGTGACCCAAGAATAGACCACACTTCAATTGTGTCACCTTAAATACCAATAGCACCCCTTACTAGTATAAAACCTCCAGGATTGCAATAGGAACCCTACTGACTCCTGCAAAGACCGATAATCCAAAATCTGTAGTGACCCTGGGTCTGGAGGACACCCCCATTCTGATATAACGCCCTAGTGACCCCATAATTAGGCACTGTAAACATCGCAATCAAATCAAAAGTAATCTCAAATACACAAGGACCCCCCCCCCCCACCCCGATTGGCATATACCTCCAGACACCAAAGCCGTAAACCCCGACATACTCAAAAGTCACCCCCAAATACACCATGGCAGCTCCTATAGTCTTCCACGTTGATCAATGGCCCCATTATTTTCCCAATTCTCGCCAAATTCAACATGACCTCAGATCAGATGACCCCCCATTATTATAAGTAGACACCCCACAATAGAGCAGCCCCCCTTCCCCCAGAAAAACATTGATCCCGGGTCAGATGACCACCATACCTTATTTGCCCCCCCGATGACCCTCAACAATCTCTACACATCAATAATAAAAATGAAAACCCCAAAAGAATGAAATCACTCTAGATACTGAGGAAAACCAAATCTGGGGGCCCCCCAGATATCCATATCCCCTAATAACAGTATACATGTCAACCCCAATGTTACCCTTAGATCTGGTGACCCCAAGAATAGCCAAAGAACACCACTGTCATAAACACCCAAAAAAAATGACAATCGCCCAATTGTGCCCTTCAGATCGGGTGACACCAAGGATGGCCCAAGCACCCCAATATCAACACCCCAAACCTCCGTCACCCCAATGTAAACCTAGCACATGATCTCAATGTGACCCCCCCAGGTAAAGTGACCCCATGGGGAGGTTCAAGCACCCCAATATAAAAAAAAAAACATCCCAAAAAGATGATGATCATCCCAATCTGATCTCAGGTGACACCAAGGAAGGTTCAAGAAAGCAAATGTCAATAGACACCCCAGACATGACATTAACCTTTTCTGACCCCAAGGATGGCTCACACACCCCAAAATCTATTTACACTTGATACATGACACCCCAATGTCACCCTAGCTTAGTTGACACCAAGGATGATGGTCCAAGCACCCCAATGCATGCAAGTGCTAATCACCCCAATGTGACCCCAAGAAAGGCATGAGTACCCCAATATCAGTAGAGGCCAGTGACCCCCCAGATCAGGTGACCCTGCAGTGACCCCCCATCCCATCCCCCCGGTGCCCCGGCTCGGGTGACTCACCCCACTCGATGTAGTCGTGGATGTTCTTGTCGCGGCGCAGCGGGGAGGCGCAGCACTCATCGTACAGGCAGAGCAGCGAGTCCAGCAGACTCTCCACACTCATCCATCCGCCCCGCACCGCTCCGCCGTCCACCAACAACCGCTCCAACTGCCGCAACCGCACCTCCCCCGACATCTTCTACACCCGCTACACCCGCCGCCCGGCCATCACAGCTCCGCACCAGCACAACCAGGACAGGAGGAGGAGGAGGAGGAGGGGAGAGGAGGGAGGAGGAGGGAGGAGAGAGGAGGAGGAGAGGAGCAGGAGGAGGAGGATGGGGACACTGCGGGCTCCGGCACACCCGGCGGAGGGGAGGAGAGACCGACAAGAGGGGGAGGGGAGCAGAGGACAGGACAGGCTGCTGCTGCTGGAGACAGGAGAGAGATGAGAGAGAGAAGAGAAGAGAGAGCCAGGAGAGAGATCAGAGAGGGGGATGAGAGAGAAGAGATGAGAGAGCCAGAAGAGAGAGCGAGAAGAGATGAGAGAGCCAGAAGAGAGAGCGAGAAGAGAGAGCCAGGAGAGAGATCAGAGAGAGGATGAGAGAGAGAAAAGACAGTCAGGAGAGAGGGGGATGAGAGAGGAGGCGAGAGAGATGTGGGATGAGAGAGAGAATAGAGATGAGAGAGCCAGGAGAGAGATCAGAGAGGGGGATGAGAGAGAAGAGATGAGAGAGCCAGGAGAGAGATGAGGAAGAGATGAGAGAGCCAAGAGAGAGAGATGAGATTAGGAGAGATTAGAGAGAGAGAGAGAGAGTCAGGAGAAATAGAAAAGAGATGACAGAGCCAGGAGAGAGAAGTGAGAGGGAGAGAGATGAGAGAGGGGGAGAGATGAGATGAGAGAAGAGAGTGCCAGGAGAGAAATCAGCGAGAGAAAGGGGGGATGGGAGAGGCAGGAGAGGAAGAGGAGAGAGCCCAGAGAGAGCAAGAGGAGAGCCAGGAGAGAGATGGGGAGAGATAAGAGAGAGAAAAGAGATGAGAGAGTGACAGGAGAGAGAGAGGGGGAGAGAACCATGGGGGAGAGAGAGAAGAAAGGAGACAGGAGAGATGAGATATGAGTGAGAGAGGGGTGATGAGGGAGAAGAGATATGAGAGAGAGAGGGGTGATAGAGACAGGAGAGAGAGAAGGGAGAGAGATAAAAGAGAGACAGGGAAGAGAAGAGAGGAGAGCAAGAGAGAGAGGCAGGGAAGAGAAAGAGTATATTAGAGAGGAGGGAGAGAAAGAGACAAGAGAGAGAAAAGATGAGATTAGAGAGACAGGAGAGATTAAAGAGACAGGAAAGAGATGAGAGAGACAGGAGAGAGATGAGAGAGAAGAGATGGGAGAGAAAGTAGAGAGAGATCAGAGAGACAGGATATAGAAGAAATGAGAGAAGAGAGAGACAGAAGAGAGAAGAAACGAGAGAGGAGAGACAGGAGAGAAAAGAGATGAGAGAGAAGAGTTATGAGAGAGACAGGAGTGATGAGAGAGGCAGGAGATAGATAAGATAAACAGTAGAGACATGAGAGAGACACAAGAGAAATAAGAGATATGAGAGGGAGACAGGAGAGAGATGAGAGAGAAGAGATGAGAGAGAGGGGAGAGAGATGAGAGTGCCAAGAGAGAGGGAGAGAGAGAGAGAGAGAGAGAGATAGACAGACAGTAGAGATATATGAGAGAGAGAGAATGAAAGAAGAGGTGAGAGAGACAGGAAAGAGATGAGAGAGAAGAGATATAAAAGAGAGAGCGAGAGACAGGAGAGATTAGAGAAAGGAGAGAGATGAGAGAGAGGACAGAGTGGGAAGAGAGAGAGAGAGAGAGGAGAGAGATAGGAGAGAGAGAAGAACAAGAGGCAGATGAGAGAGGTAAGAGAAGAGATACTGTAGATGAGAGGAGAGAGATATCTACAAGAGATAGGAGAAAGATATGTAAGATGATGGGAGAGAGGAGAAAGGAGGGATGGGAATGAAGAGACAATGGGAAGACAGAGACTGACAATAGAGGAGAGAGAGGGAGACAGAGATACAAGGGAAGAGGGAGAGTAATGGGAGAAACAGGAGAGAGGGATAGGATAGTGAGAGAGTAAAAGAGAGAGCCAGGGGAAACACAAAAACAGGAGGAAAGACAGCAGAGAGAGATGCGGAAAGAGGCAAAAGGTAAGAAAGAGAGACAGGAGAGAGGGAAATCCATGGCAAGAGAGAGAAGGATATATGGGGGAGACAGGGAGAGAGAGAGCTAGGATAGACATGAGAGAAGGAAAGAGAGGGCTAGGAAGAGAAATAAGATCAGGGAGAGAGGGAAAGATGGGAAAGAAGGAGAGAAAGAGAGAGATGGGAAAAGTGAGACCGGGAGAGAAAGTCAGAGATATCAGAGAGAGATAGATCCGAGTAAAGAGTATGTTTCAGACAGGACAGAGGGAGAGGTAGACTAACGCAGACAGGGCAGAGAGAGAAAGAGAATGCTTAAAGTGGAGTTCTTAAAGTGCCTTAACGGTTGCTCCTCCCCCCGGTGTCACATTTGGCACCTTTAAGGGGGTAAGGGGGAGGGGGGCTAGATACCTATCTAATACAGGTATTTGCTCCCACTTCCAGGCATAGATACCCGAGCCACCCGCGGCTATCTACACCATTTCCGGTGCCTTATCCCCCCCCCCCGCTGTCTTCTGGGAGACACACAGGTCCCAGAAGACAGCAGGAACCAGTGGGAAATGCGCAGCAAGGCTTCACTTCCTGATTCCCTTACTGAAGATGGCGGTGGCAGCACCCGAGAGCCGAGAGATAGATCGGCTTCGGGTGCCGACATCGTGGGTGCCCTGGATAGGTAAGTGTCCTTATTTTAAAAGTCAGCAGCTGCTGTATTTGTAGCTGCTGACTTTAAAAAGCAAAGAAATAGCTCATTATGAAATTCTTACCTTAAAACAAAGCTGTTGCAGCAGTCCACTGTCTGCTAAACTGTCACTAAACTGGTCCAGGCTCTGGATCGATTCTGACTTTAATGTCGGGATCCACTCAGATGTCTGGACGGGCACCTGGCTCAATCTCTCAGTAAGATGCACTCTTCTCAAACTGTCTAACATGCTTTCAATGAAAGTGTTACTAAACCCAGGACCCTGCATTCACTATATCCGATCTCCCACAGTACACAGAACATGGACATGCAATTATTTTAGTAAATATAAACTGCTAAATACCTTTTCTCATCAGCAGTATATAGCAGCAGACCTTTTTTTCAGCAGGAACGCGGGGGAACGCAGTTCCGGCACCTCCAGCAATGAATTATGTAATGACAAGGAGTGCTGGGGTGTGCTGGAGGGTCTATTGATGTTTGCTGCTGGGAGATCTATTGTCACTGGTGGGGATCTATTTTTGTGTGGAGGTCTCTTGTTGCTGGGTAGACCTTTTGTTGCTAGTGTGGGGGGGGGGGGGGCTCTTATGTTTCTAGGGGGAGCAATTGTTGCTGGGGGGATCTACTGTTGAGGGAGAGGTCTATTGTTGCTGCCTCATGGATGGTCTATTGATGCAGTCTGCTGGGACATCTGTTGTTGCTGCTGGAGGTCTATTGTTGCTGGGGTGGTATTTTGTTGTGTGGGAGGTCTATTTTTGCTGGGGTGAGGTCTGTCATTGCTGGTGGGGGGGTCTACTGTTGCTGGGGTAGGGTCTATTGTTGCTCAATGCAGGGGATCTATTTAACTGTCTTTCTTTGTTAACATTAACAAATTCTGCGCAAATCTGCACAAAAATGATACTTGATTCTGTATTCTCTAAAATGGGTGGTACTGGGAGGTCGGTAGGAGGTGGAACCAAGGAACAGTGCTCAGGGGCGGGTAGGGAGCAGAAACGAAAGGTGAAGATCGGAGTTCCTGCACCTATTCTCTGAGAAAAAAAGCCCTGTATAGCAGTCTCGTGACTTCTATCAGTGTCTGGCCAAGCACTGGTCAAAGCTTGCAGGAGGAGTTTTCATTCACCTCTGGCTGTCCTATGAGGCTGCATGACCCCTGACCCTCTGTCTGGACAGTGCTGATTGGCCCTGTGCCAGTCACATGCACCTTCTCAAAAAAAAAATCTCTAGCAATACACACCAAAGTGAGCATGTGCAGAGTGCCTCCAAGGCTCTGTACTATCAAGTGTTGGATTGGGGACAGTGGAAGAAAGGTGGGTTTAGAGAAGACAGGATCAAACAGTCTTTTTTTCACAATGCATAGCTTCCACCGTGAGTATAACAAGCATGCTTTACTGCTAATACAGACTGATTTTACTGTTGTGTGTTTAGTAACACTTTAAAAATCATCTCATCCTGTTTTGACTTCAGTAAAACAAATTCTAATTGGTTGCAAGGATTATTACACTTTGCAGCCCTGTCTGACAAGAGCAGCCTTACCAAGGCCAACAAACCTTAAATATTGGTTTGATATTCTGCAATATCGCACCACTGATTCTCCTTGCTCCAGGAGCCTCTCTGATACTTATATAGGTCATTCTTCCCTGTGATTATAAAGCCAGAAAAGTTATCAGCCCTCCAGAAGTTTACAGAAAAGTGAAGGGAAACATTGTAATGTTCTTGTATCTGAGTGTCAGTGTGTAACAATGTGTATGTTGTGTGTATACTTGATGCACAGCTGACAATGTATTGGGTAATGGAGTGCTCAGTATTGGAGAGTGCTCTGCATGTCACACCAGTACTCTGCAGGCTGATGCCAACCCACCCAGGCACGGCCGCACACAACGGCTACATGTTTAATCATTAGTAAATTGTTACAAAGCACTGCTGCCAAAAATGAGATCATACTGTCCATTCAGGGACAATATACTGACAGATCTATAAAATTGGGAATTCTCTGTGATTTCATTTTTGGCATTTTTTTTTTTAAAAAGTAGAAATTTGTTGAGCAAACTTGGCGGCCAGATAGTGCCAGGATAATACCTCTGTGATCCCAGAAGAGTGACATGTTGACACTTGAGGTCCCAGGACAATGACACAATGCTCTGTACACAAAATCAGACGGAATTTTTTCATCGGATATTCCGACCGTGTGTATGCCCCATCTGACTTTTTCCATCGGAAATTCCGACGGACTTAGAAAGATAACGGGCCAGATCCACAAAGAACTTACGCGGGCGTATCTATTGATATGCCGCGTAAGTTCTACGATGCCCCGTCGTATCTTTGTTTTGTATCCACAAAACAAGATACGCCTGAATGTGGGCTCGATCCGACTGACGTACGTCTTAGTACGCCGTCGGATCTTAGGTGCATATTTACGCTGGCCGCTAGGTGGCGCTTCCGTTGATTTCCGCGTAGAGTATGCAAATTAGCTAGATACGCCGATCCTCAAACGTACGTCCGCCCGGCGCATTTTTTTACGTCGTTTACGTAAGGCTTTTTTCGGCGTAACGTTACCCCTGGGTCTATGAGGCATACGCAATGTTAAGTATGGACGTCGGGACAGCGTAAAATTTTCCGTCGTTTGCGTAAAACGTTCGCGAATAGGGCTTTGCGTAAATTACGTTCACGTCGAAAGCATTGACTATTTGCGGCGTGATTTCGAGCATGCGCACTGGGATACCCCCACGGACGGCCCATGCGCCGTTCAAAAAAAACTTCATTTATGTGGGGTCAAGATGAATTAACATAAAACACGCCCACATCTTAGTCATTTGAATTGAGCGCCCTTACGCTGACACATTTACACTACGCCGCCGTAACTTACGGCGCAAATTCTTTCTGGATACGGAAACTACGCTCTAAGTTACGGCGGCGTAGTGTATCTGAGATACGCTACGTCTGCCTAAAGATAGGCAGATCTTTGTGGATCTGGCCCAAATTCAATTCGGAAATTCAGTTAGTCTGTATGGAATTCCGACTGAGAAAAAACACGCATGCTCAGAAACAATTAGACGCATGCTCGGAAACAATGAACTTAATTTTTCTAGGCTCGTCGTAGTGTTGTACGTCACCGCGTTTTTGACGGTCGGAATTTGGTGTGTATGCAAGACAGCATGAGCGGAAAACCGATTGTGTGTACGGGGCATTAGGCTGAATTCACACCTGAGCGTAGTGTCTTTGAGCGCTTTTCCGGCGTTTTTTTTTTTTTTTTGCACCTTTTATGCCCGTTTGTATGCAGCGTTTTTGGGCTTTGGCATTTTTTTTATTAGTCAATAGAGAAAGCTATTATCTGTTGCTAGGTATTTCAGCTTTTTTAGCTTTTCCATTAGCTTTTATTTCTTCTTTTATTATTATTCATTTATTATAATGTTTTTTTCCTAAGTGTAAGGGGTTCGAGTTCAGTTTAGGTTAGGGTTAGGAATAGGAGTTGGGGGTTAGGATTCTTTATTAATTATTTTATTTATTTATTTTCATTTTATTTATTATTGTTATTATTATTATTATTATTATTATTATTATTATTATTATTAGACGAATGTAAAATAAATACACAAATAAATAAAAATCATAAATAAAAAATAAATAAATTCAATAAATTAATACTAAGTAACAATAAATAAATAATTAACCCTTAGCTTTAACTCTTATCCCTTAAAAAAATAAAAAAATAAAACACTCTAACCCTATCACAAACAATTATTATTATTATTATTATTATTATTATTATTATTATTAATAGTACATTTTTTTGTTTGTTTGTTGTTATTTTATAATAATAATAATAATAATAATAATAATTAATGTATTTAATATTTTTTAAGGTTGATTTTATTTTACTTATTTATTATGATTTTTTGTTATTTGTGTATTTATTTTATCATATATTATTATTAATTTATTTTTTCCTTTTTCTTTTTCATTTAAGAAGAAAATCGCACAAAAGTGCGTGCAGAAATGTGCAAAAACTTGCGAATGGCGCATTTCCATTAATTTCTATGGGAATACAAACGTGCCAAAAACGCCCAATCTGCCCGATTCGAGCGCCAAATAAAGCTCCAGAACTTGTTTGAGCTTCAGGCGTTTGGCTTCAGGTGACTTGGAGTGGAGATGTGAACCATCTCCATAGACAATCATTGATTTTTTTTTTCTCCTCCAGTGTTTTTGATCTTCAAGCGGATAATTGCTTAGGTGTGAATAGGGCCTTAGGGGTTGATTTACTAATGGCTAATAAACTGTGCACTCTGCCAATGCAGTTGCTCCAGAGCTTAGTAAATGAGATGAAGCTTCACTTTGCAAATAACACCCAATCACATGCAAGTAAAAAAAAAAAAAAAGCATAATATTTGCTTCCAAGTGATTGGATGATGGAAGTCGAGCTTTACCACATCTTCTAAGCTCTGGAGCAACTGCACTTGCAAAGTGCATGGCCTGTTTGCCTTCAGGAAATCAACCCCTTTGCCTACACAAACCTTTCTAAAAACCTTAAAGGGTTTGTGGAAAAGTTGAAAGACAACTGCGCTAAGTGAAATGATGTGTCTGGGTTAACAAGCAGCAATTATTATGTGAAACAACATAGGAAAACGTGATAAAGGGATAACTGCGCTACACCAGAGAGATAGTATTCCTATCAGGGAACACCAAAAAAGGGGCCTAAAGCTCAAACTTGTGTATTATTACCTATAAATATAAATAAAAATACAATACAGTGGTACATAAAAATAACAGTGATATGCAATAATATATATATATATATATATATATATATAGACCATCTAGGAACCCAAATTGTCATTAAACATGTGTATTGGCCAATGTCCTCTCCAGCCAAAGCAAAATGAATTACAATCAGTGAAAATAAATTGAACATACAAAAGTTTTTGAAAAAAGAAAAAAGAAGGGAATAAATTCAATAGTCCATAATTTGAAGAATATCCCAATGTGTGAATATAGTCCAAAGAAAGTGTCTAATTAAACACCCGTGCACAATCCGGTTAATGGCTGCTTGTGATCTTAAAGAGCCTCATGTGTATCCACCACCGATAATTAAATCTGCTTACCAGATTTGAAGGTCCTCAAGGACCTTCCATAGCATAAAACCAGGGATACTTTATTTGAGACAGGCACATAGGAAAACAACTCACAATTGAGACGATATTTGTAGGCATTCAAACCTGCAGCACTAACAGGAAAAAAGGGAACCACTCGTGTAGAGATTCAAACGATGAAAGGGGATGACGTCAGCACGTCGCTCGCTCCGTCCAACGCGTTTCGTGATAGGTCACTTTGTCTCGGGGCACTAGACGAAGTGACCTATCATGAAATGCGTCGGGCGGAGCGAGCGACGTGCTGACGTCATCCCCTTTCATCGTTTGAATCTCTACACGAGTGGTTCCCTTTTTTCCTGTTAGCGTCCGGCCGGCGCTGCAGGTTTGAATGCCTACAAATATCGTCTGAAATGTGAGTTGTTTTCCTATGTGCCTGTCTCAAATAAAGTATCCCTGGTTTTATGCTATGGAAGCATTTTTCTTTTTTTATATGATCGCTGTCAATGAGCATTAGTGTGAGGCTCTGCCGCATTGGGTCCGTGCCATTAACCAGTTCCTCTGGTTGGAGTATTATGCTGGGCTTGGTCCTTGAGGACCTTCAAATCTGGTAAGCAGATTTAATTATCGGTGGTGGATACACATGAGGCTCTTTAAGATCACAAGCAGCCATTAACCGGATTGTGCACGGGTGTTTAATTAGACACTTTCTTTGGACTATATTCACACATTGGGATATTCTTCAAATTATGGACTATTGAATTTATTCCCTTCTTTTTTTCTTTTTTCAAAAACTTTTGTATGTTCAATTTATTTTCACTGATTGTAATTCATTTTGCTTTGGCTGGAGAGGACATTGGCCAATACACATGTTTAATGACAATTTGGGTTCCTAGATGGTCGGAACCATTATATATTATTGCACATCACTGTTATTTTTATGTACCACTGTATTGTATTTTTATTTATATTTATAGGTAATAATACACAAGTTTGGGCTTTAGGCCCCTTTTTTGGTGTTCCCTGATAGGAATACTATCTCTCTGGTGTAGCGCAGTTATCCCTTTATCACTTAAAGGGTTTGTAACCCTAAATTATGCTTTGCTGCCAGCCCCCCTATTTTAAGCTGCCATCCTGCATTGTATAAGTGTTTGTTAGAATCAAATCAATGTGGTAAAAAATTTGTGACTCCACCTCACACTCCTAGATACGCCACGGTTTTCCGTTGTTTATTCCATCATTGTATCTTTAAGTGAGGTTGATTGTCCTAACCGGAAGTGCACCTGTGGCTTTCCTGCCGGTTAGCTGCACTTGCCATAGACTTCTATTATATTCTGCAGGTGTAGTGCACTTTCAGAAAGTGCACCAAACTCCCAGACTATATCAAAAGTCTATTGCTCAGTGCAGGTAACCTGCAGGTGTACCGCTCTGCACCTGCCCAACAGTTTGAAAGCAGTCCAGTAACCACTGTAGAACAGATATGCCTATATATATATATATATATATATATATATATATATATATATATATATATAGTGATTTTAGTAATAAACTTACCTTTAATAACAGTATTCTATTCTATTCTATCCCAGAGCAGGAGGTTCGCGGGCCACTGGTTTGGCACCCCTGGCGTAGAGAGATAGATTTGTGTGTCATCGGGATAGAAATGGAAGCAGCTGAAAACAGAAGTCATGTGACCACTTATAAAAAAAAGGGGGGGGGTATTTATAATGTGTTATTTTTATCTATATCTATATAATGATGCTGATACAGCAGCTTCAATACTCTCCAAGCCGCTAATCGGGAACAATTGTACTACTTATAGAATGTTCTGTGTTGAGTCTAACTTTCCTGATCTGCAAAGTTCATCAAGGTCCAGGTCTCAAAATCTGGAAGCTAAAGTCAGGCAACTAGTAATTTCAGAAAGATGTCAGCAATGGCAGCCTGCATATTTCTCCCATTATATACTCTTAAAGCGGGGGTTCACCCTATCGACAGGAAAAAAAAAAAAAAAATTTTCTTTTACCTTTAAATCAGGCATTGTAGCGCGAGCTACAGTATGCCTGTCCCGAATTTTTTCCCCCCATACTCACCTTGTAGTCGTCCATCGAAGATACCGGGGAATGGGCGTGCCTCTGGAGACGGAGGATGATTGACGGCCGGCTCTGGCGCGTCACGCTTCTCCGGAAATAGCCGAAATAGGCTTGGTCTTCACGACGCGTGCGCATAGCCTGTGCGCACGCGCCGTGAAGAGCCGAGACCTACTCCGGCTGTCTTCGGGGAGAGTGACGTGCCAGGGCCGGCCGTCAATCATCCTCCCTCTCCATAGGCACGCCCATTCCCCGCGGGAGCCGAAATCTACGATGGACGACTACGAGGTGAGTACGGGGTTAAAAAAATCGGGACAGGCATACTGTAGCTCGCGCTACAATGCCTGTCTCGATGGTAACATCAAGTACGAGAGGGTGAACTACCGCTTTAAATAATCCACAAGGCTAAAATCACACAATGGTACTTGAGGTCTCAGAGCTGTGCACATGATTCCCCCTACTGGTCACAACTTGTACTGCAGTTTATGTTTTCTTACATAAACATTGTAGCAGGTGACAATTTTGTTTGTTACATTTTTTTTTCTGCTATTCCACAATATTGCCCCACTGATTATTCTTACTCCAGGTGCCTCTCCAATACTTATTTATCTCATTCTTCCGTCTGTGATTCTGCTGCCAGAAAAGTTACCAGCCCTCCAGAAGTTTACACTATGTAAAATAAATACAATAAAATGAAGGATGTTTTGAAAGTCTGTGAAAACAATAAGGTAGATTCACAAAGAGTTAGGCCGGCTTATCTACAGATAAGCCGACCTAACTCTGAATCTAAGCCGACCTATGTTTAAGCGTATTCTCTAACAGAGATACACTTAAACATATCTAAGATAGGACGGCTTGCGCCGTCCTATCTTAGATTGCAATGTTTTGGCTTACCGCTAGGTGGCGCTTCCATTGCGGCCGGCGTAGATTATGTAAATGAGCATTTACGACGATTCCCGAACGAACGCGAGCCCGCCGCAGTCGATTAACGTTGTTTCCGTAAGCGATAGGCCGCCTAAAGTTATTCCCCCTATGAGGTGGAATAACAATGTTAAGTATGGCCGCCGTTCCCGCCGCGAGGTTCGAATTTTTTACGTCGTTTGCGCAAGTCGTCCGCGAATCGGGATTTACGTCGTTTACGTACACGTCGAAATCAATAGGCCCGTACGGCCTACTTAGCCGCAATGCGCACTGGGAAATGTAGTCGCCCGGCGCATGCGCAGTGTCAAAAAACTTCAAAAAACGTGAGGTCAAGCCTCATTTCCATACAACACGCCCCCCTCCAAGTCATTTGAATTAGGCGCGCTTACGCCCGCTCGTTTTAGGCTACGCCGCCGAAAATTAGCAGGTAAGTGGTTTGAGAATCACTACTAGCCTAACTAATTTACGGCGGTGTAGCCTAAAAAGACTAGGCTAGGCCGCCCTAAAGTTAGGCGCCCCTACGTGAATCTACCTAAATGTTTTGTTAAATAGGAAAACATTGTTATTTTTTTGTATCTAAGTGTCAGTCCTTAACGGGTCACTAAAGGAATTTTTTATTTTTTTTGCTGAAATGACTGTTTACAGGGTATAGAGACAGTGGGCTAGATTCAGAGAGGAGATACGCCGGCGTATCTCTGAGTCCGGCCGGTCGTATCTATGCGCCTGATTCAGAGAATCAGTTACGCATAGATTTCCCTAAGATACGACCGGCGTAAGTGTTTTACACCGGCGTATCTTAGGCTGCATATTTACGCTGGGCGCTAGGTGGCGCTTCCGTATAGTTAAGTGAGGAATCTGGAAATGGGCTAGATACGCCGATTCAGAAACATACGTCCGGCCGGCGCATTTTTTTACGTTGTTTACGTTCGGCTTTTTCCGGCGTAAAGTTACCCCTGCTATATGAGGCGTATCCTATGTTAAGTATGGCCGTCGTTCCCGCGTCGAGTTTTGAAAATTTTACGTCGTTTGCGTAAGTCGTTCGCAAATAGGGATGTACGTAATTTACGTTCACATCAAAAGCAATGACGTTTTGCGGCGGATTTTCGAGCATGAGCACTGGGATTTTTTCACAAACGGCGCATGCGCCGTTCGTAAAAAACGTCAAATACGCGGGGTCACAGTTAATATACATAAAACACGCCCACATCATCCACATTTGAATTATGCGGGCTTACGCCGACACAGATACGTTACGCTGCCGTAACTAAGGGCGCAAGTTCTTTCTGAATACAGAACTTGCGCCCTAAATTACGGCTGCGTAACGTATCTGAGATACGTTACGCTGGGCATAAAGATAGACGATTCTATCTGAATCTAGCCCATAATAGTTTAACTGATTCCTTTTAAAAATGATTAAAAATAGATAAAAAACAATCATATAATGTACCTACAGTTTCGTTTCGTTTTTGCTGTTGTTTCCTGGTTCTCTGATGTACAGAGCCAGAGAGCCAATAGAGGGCAGTAATGCTTTGTAAAATGAAACTGGATTGGTGCTGACACACAGTAATCACACCTCCTTGATTAGTCACCACCGTGAGAAATCTCCCAGTACTGTGGTGATCAGGAAACAGACAACCAGGAAGTGTCCAGAACAGAGAGGAATTACAGCAACATCAAAGCAAAAACGAACAATAAGGACATGAAACCAGGACTGCAGTAAGGTAAAGGAAGCTATTTAGCTAAAAAAAAAAAAAAATCCTTTAGTGACCCCTTAACCCCTTCCCGACCGCCGCATGTACATATACGTCGGCAGAATGGCACGTACAGGCACATTGGCGTACCTGTACGTCCCTGCCTAGACGTGGGTGGGGGGTCCGATCGGGACCCCCCCCCCGCGACTTGCGGCGGTCGGGTCCCCTCGGGGAGCGATCCGGGACGACGGCGCGGCTATTTGTTTATAGCCGCTCCGTCGCGATCGCTCCACGGAGCTGAAGAACGGGGAGAGCCGTATGTAAACACGGCTTCCCCGTGCTTCACTATGGCGCTGCATCGATCGAGTGATCCCCTTTATAGGGGAGACTCGATCGATGACGTCATTCCTACAGCCACACCCCCCTACAGTTGTAAACACACACTAAGGGAACACTAACTCCTACAGCGCCACCCGTGGTTAACTCCCAAACTGCAACTGTCATTTTCACAGTAAACAATGCAATTTAAATGCATTTTTTGCTGTGAAAATGACAATGGTCCCAAAAATGTGTCAAAATTGTCCGAAGTGTCCGCCATAATGTCGCAGTCACGAAAAAAATCGCTGATCGCCGCCATTAGTAGTAAAAAAAAAATAATTAATAAAAATGCAATAAAACTATCCCCTATTCTGTAAACGCTATAAATTTTGCGCAAACCAATCGATAAACGCTTATTGCGATTTTTTTTACCAAAAATAGGTAGAAGAATACGTATCAGCCTAAACTGAGGAAACATTTTTTTTAATATATGTTTTTGGGGGATATTTATTATAGCAAAAAGTTAAAAATATTGCATTTTTTTCAAAATTGTCGCTCTATTTTTGTTTATAGCGCAAAAAATAAAAACCGCAGAGGTGATCAAATACCACAAAAAGAAAGCTCTATTTGTGGGAAAAAAAGGACGCCAATTTTGTTTGGGAGCCACGTCGCACGACCGCGCAATTGTCTGTTAACCACTAGAGTACCGGGCCATCGTCAAATGACGGCTCCACGGTTACTCTGAAAATTCAACAGGACGTCATATGACGTCCTGTATTCTTGCGGCCACTGGGGGCGTGCGCGCGCCCGGCGCGTCCCCGAGATGCCGATGCGCGTGCCTGGCGGTCGCGATGTCCGCCAGGCACTCGGAATCGGCGGCTACAGGGACAAGACGTGGAGCTCTGTGTGTAAACACAGAGCTCCACGTCCTGTCAGGGGAGAGAGGAGACCGATCTGTGTCCCTTGTACATAGGGACATAGATCAGTCACCTCCCCCAGTCACCCCCCTTCCCCCACAGTTAGAACACAATTTAGGTATACATATTAACCCCTCCCTCACCCCCTAGTGTTAACCCCTTGAATGCCAGTCACATTTATACAGTAATTAGTGCATATTTATCGCATTAATCGCTGTATAAATGTGAATGGCGCCAAAAACGTGTCAAAAGTGTCCGATGTGTTCGCCGCAATGTCACGGTGACAGTAAAAAAAATCGCAAATCGCCGCCAATACTAGTAAAAAAAATAAAATAAAAATGCCATAAATCTATCAGCTATTTTGTAAACGCTATAACTTTTGCGCAAACCAATCAATATATGATCATTGCGATTTTTTTTACCAAAAATATGTAGAAGAATACATATCGGCCTAAACTGAGGAAAAAAAAAAGTTTTTTTTAAAAAAAATTGTGATATTTATTAAATAAAAAAGTAAAAAATTGTGTTTTTTTTTAAAATTGTCACTCTTCTTTTGTTTATAGCGCAAAAAATAAAAACCGCAGAGGTGATCAAATACCACCAAAAGAAAGCTCTATTTGTGGGAACAAAATGATAAAAAAATTGTTTGGGTACAGTGTAGCACGACCGCGCAATTGTCATTCAAAGTGCGACAGTGCTGAAAGCTGAAAATTGGCTTGGGCAGGAAGGGGCGTAAGTGCCCAGTATGGAAGTGGTTAAAGCGACGCAGTCCCGAACTGTAAAAACACCTTGGGTCTTTAGGCAGCATTATGGTCCGGTCCTTAAGTGGTTAACAATAGTATGTTGCATGTATCACAGCTGAGAATGTATTTGGTAATGGAGTGGTCAGTAATGTAGAGTGCTCTACACCCCCCCCCCCCCAGTTCACACTGCTGCAACTTATCATGCGAATTGCAGCACATAAAGTCGCATGACAAGTCAAAATACATTCATTTTAATGGGTGCTGTTTTTTTTTTTAATGTAATCTTTATTTGAAAAATGTTTGCATCCTACAACATATAAAAGACATAAAACAAAACACATAAAGAAGAGTAAAAACGTACAGAAAGAATCCTCATTGGTGTCATACGCATTACCAATGGGTGCTGTCTTAATCCATGCGACTCAAGTTGCAGCCACAAAAAAAAAGGTTCCCGCACTAAATTTTCTGCCATTGGTGCGACTTCAGTACCATAGTCTGCAATGTTAAATCACAAAAGTCGCAAGGAGGTCACAAGCAAGTTATATGACCTTGGGCTTGCAGCAGTGTGAACCGAGCCTACATGTCACAGCAGTACCCTGCAGGCTGATGCCAACCCACCCAGGCATGGACGCACACATCAGCTACATGTTTAATCATTAGCAAAATGTTACAAAGGACTGCTGTCAGAAATGAGATCATACTGTCCTTTCAGGGGTAATATAATATTATACTGACAGATCCATAAAAATCTGAGTTGTCTGTGATTTCCTTTTTGGCAGTTGTTTAAAAAAAATAACATTTGGTTGAGCAATCCTGGCAGCCAGATAAATGTGACTGTATGGACCCAGAATGATACACTGGAGATATAGAATGACAGATCTCAGGACAGAATGGAGATCCCAGGACAGAGACACACTGACAAATGGGGGCCCAGAACAAAAAACACTGAAACTTGGGGGCCCAGAACAATGACACACTGGAACTTGGGGGTCCCAGAACAATAACACACTGACAAATGGGGGCCCAAAAAAAAAACACTGAAACTTGGGGTTCCCAGAACAAAAAACACTGAAATTTGGGGGTCCCAGAACAAAAACAATGAAACTTGGGGTCCCAGAACAAAAACCACTGAAACTTGGGGGTCCCAGAACAATAACACACTGACAAATAGGGGCCCAGAACAAAAACCACTGAAACTTGGGGGCCCAGAACAATGACACACTGGAACTTGGGGGTCCCAGAACAATAACACACTGTCAAATGGGGGCCCAGAACAAAAAAAAACACTAAAACTTGGGGGTTCCAGAACAATGGCACACTGGAACTTGGGGGTCCCAGAACAATGACACACTGACAAATGGGGGCTCAGAACAAAAAAAAACACTAAAACTTGGGGGTTCCAGAACAATGGCACACTGAAACTTGGGGGCCCAGAACAAAAAACACTGAAACGCGGGGGTTCCATAACAATGACACACTGACACTTGGGGGTCCCAAAACAATAACACACTCCCCTATCGGCCGGCCTAAATAGACAGCTAAGATACGACGGCGCCCGCGGTCGTATCTTAGCTAGATTTAAGTGTATCTCAATTTGAGAATACACTTAAATATACGACGGCGCAGATTCAGAGTTACGACGGCGTAACTCTCTCTGAATCTGGCTAATGGAACAGCGAGTTTGGGGTGGAGAAACCTGCACAAAGTCCTGACCTTAACCCGATAGAACACCTTTGGGATGAATTAGAGCGCAGACTGTAAGCCAGGCCTTTTCGTTCACATCAGTGCCTGACCTCAGAAATGCATCCCTGGAAGAATGGTCAAACATAGACACACTCCTAAACCTTGTGGACAGCCTTTCCAGAAAAGTTGAAGCTGTTATAGCTTCAAAGGGTGGGCCAACTCAATAATGAACCCTACAGACTAATGCCCTGTACACACGATCGGTTTCATCAGATATCCGATGAAGCTGACTTTCATTAGTCTTGCCTACACACCATCAGTTATAAAAACGATCGTGTCAGAACGCAGTGACATAAAACACAACGACGTGCTGAGAAAAATTAAGTTCAATGCTTTCGAGCATGCGTCGACTTGATTCTGAGCATGCGTTGATTTTTAACCGATGGATTTCTCCACAGACGATCGTTTTTTTCACCATCAGATAATTTTAAAACAAGTTCTAAGTTTTTTCACTGATGGGAAAAAAACTGATGGGGCCCACACGATCGGTTCGTCTGATGAGTCAGACTCAGAGTTACGACGGCGTATCTGGAGATACGCCGGCGTAACTCGTTTGAGAATCCGGGCCATAGTGTGTATTACCTTTGATAATCCACAAGGCTAAAATCACACAATTTAAGGGCTCAGAGACGTGCACATGATTCCCCCTACTGGCCACAACTAGCACGGCATTTTATGTTTTCCTGCATTACACAACGTAGCAGGTGACAATTTTGTTGCTACATCTTCTCTGTTGCCGCGTACACACGGTCGCTTTTTGTGATGAAATAAAACAACATTTTTAAAAACGTCATTTAAAATGATCGTGTGTGGGCTTCACATCGTTTTTTGTTTTCTAAAAAACGACCAAAAAAAAAAAATTCGAACATGCTTCAATTTTTAATGACGTTTTTCAAAATGACGTTTTTTTGTGTCATAAAAAATTATCGTGTGTGGGCTAAAACAACGTTTTAAACAAGGTTTTAAACCCGCGCATGCTCAGAAGCAAGTTATGAGACGGGAGCTTGAATGGAACAGAGTGCCGTCGTACGTGTTGTACGTCACCGCGCTTTGCTAGAGCATTTTCAGAAAACGATGGTGTGTTGGCAACGTCGTTTTTTATGATGAAGTTAGAAAAACGCACACAAAAAACGACCGTGTGTACGCGGCATGTAATGTTGAACTCTAGGAGAATAAAAAAAAAAAAAGACACAAATTTAAGGCCACGGTACCATAAATTTGGGTGCAGCTCAGTCCCTAAACATGTAAGAACTCTCATATACAGAATAAGCCATTGGACTTTAAAGGATCTGTGGCAAAAAGACAAGTCAATACATTGTTAAAAAGTAAAACATTTTTGTACAGTATATCCAAAAATAGTTGGTAATTTTATACATTTCACATACAAAAGCTCTGATATGGTAGCATGTATGCACATAGGATATCCTAAAATTTGGCGTATTTCGTGAAGCAACTTTCACTTCTTCAGGATATAATGAAACTCATACGATATCTGCAGAGAAACCATGTCATTAATATATCATAATAGGAAGCAATATTAGTGCAATGGAAAAGCGCTGCCAGGACAATCTTGGGAATATGCAGCAGGAGTCACAGACCGGAGCCCTCTAAATACAGTGGACAGCTACAAAAGTGTATTAAAAGGCACAAGTATTTATTTATTTCAGGTACTTATAAAGCACTGTCAATTTACACAGCGCTTTACATCTACTGTATATTGTAAGTTCACATCAGTTCCTGCCCTCAAGGAGCTTACAAAAATCTAAGGTCCCTAACACACATTCATACTGGCACAGGGAAAACCGGAAGTGACGTCGCAACTAGGATGGAAAGCACTGCCCATGTCCTAGGGCGGTGCAAATGTCTATCAAAGCACCCGGCCATATTCATACTACGGGCACCGGGCTGGAAGTTGTCTGGCGCCATGGACTGCACCACAAAGCACGTTTAAAGCCTGCAAATGAAGCGCCTCGCCTGAAATCTCATGATTTCATAGACGTGGCGCTTCCCATAATACACTATGTCCGGCGCCCAAACACAGTGCACTTAAGCACCTTTTTTCTATTCTTGTTTTTTTCTTAAAGGGCCATTTAAAAAAAATGTGACTGCCTGGGTGGGGGGGGGGGGGGGGGAGTTTGTCGGCAGCGATAGTAAACTGCTGTGTTATTTTATTTAACCAGTTAAGATCCGCGCTGTAGACGAAAGATGTCCACAGCGCGGCTCTCAAGTGCCGGGTGGACGTCCCTGGACGTCCTGTTGTTTACATTCCCCGTAACACTGTGCCCGGCGCATCGCTGGGGAGCTGATGCGCGTGCCTGGCGGCCGCGATGTCCGCCAGGTACCCGCGATCGGCGGTGACAGCAGGGACGTGGAGCTCTGTGTGTAAACACAGAGCTCCACGTCCTGTCAGGGAGAGAGGAGACCGATCTGTGTCCCTTGTACATAGGGACACAGCATCGGTCACCTCCCCCAGTCAGTCCCCTCCCCCCACACAGTTAGAACACACCCAGGGAATACATTTAACCCCTTCCTCACCACCCTAGTGTTAACCCCTTCCCTGCCAGTCACATTTATACAGTAATTAGGGCATTTTTATAGCACTGATCGCTGTATAAATGTGAATGGTCCCAAAATTGTGTCAAAAGTGTCCGATATGTCCGCCGCAATATCGCAGGCCTGACAAAAAAATCGCAGATTGACGCCATTACTAGTAAAAAAGAAAAAATCATAAATCTATCCCCTATTTTGTAGGCGATATAACTTTTGCGCAAACCAATCAATATACGCTTATTGCGATTTTTTTAAACAAAAATATGTAGAAGAATACGTATCGGCCTAACCGAGGGAAATTTTTCTTTTTTTAAAAAAAAATTGGGATATTATTATAACAAAAAGTAAAAAATATTGTTTTCTTTCTAAATTTTCTGTATTTTTTTGTTTAAAGCGCAAAAAAAAAATAATCGCAGAGATGATCAAATACCACCAAAAGAAAGCTCTATTTGTGGGAAAAATTTGGGTACAGTGTTGTATGACCGCGCAATTGTCATTCAAAATGCGTCAGCGTTGAAAGCTGAAAGTTGGTCTGGGCACGAAGGGGGTTTAAGTGCCCAGTAATGAAGTGGTTAAAGCGATAGTAAACCGATGTGTTATTTTATTTTTTTGCTGGAACCTGCAATGTAAAGCCATAATATGCTAGTATGTATCGCCGTTCCTTCAGAGCGCATGTGCCAGTGACATAACCGGCAGTATGTTTGTACAGTGAATAACTCACAAATGGCGCACATTTAGGAGATATTTACACTACCTATAGGTAAGCCATTATAAGCTTACCTATAGGTACAAATTATGCATGGGAGTTTACGCCCACTTACATGTTAGGCCTCATGCACACTGGATGTTAAAATAACGTTCTAAAAAAGCCAGTAGCGTTGCAGTGAGTTTTTATTAGCATTTTTTCGTATGGTTCCACGTTAGCATTTTTTCAAAAATGTAAAAAAAACGCTGGTGAGACACGTTTTTTTTTTGCGTTTATATGAGTTTTTTGACGTTAGAACTTTTTTACAGCTGAAAAACGCCTCCCTAAACCCACTAGTTTAGGTGTTTTTTTTACAGCCGAACACAGTTAATAACAGCCTATGTGTGCATGGACACCAGTGGCGGTTCGTCCAGAGAGGGTGCTAGAGCGCCGCCCCCTCTGGCTCTCACCCGCCACTGAGTCTAATAACATACATTCATGCATTGCATGAATGTATGTTATTGTTGCCAGCTGCCGCTGGTCTATTCAGAGATGGCCGGAACTTTAGCGTCGGCCACCTGTATAACGGCAGCTGGTTGGCTGTGCGGAAGTGCCTTTCACAGCCAGCGGCTCCCGGATGTCTTATCCTCGGGACGTACGGGGGGTGCGTTCCTTGGATAAGACTGACGGCCGTCTCAGCCAATCAGGTTCCCCGATTCTGGTTATCGGTAACCTGATTGGATGAAGCGTCACCAAGGCGGGAGAAGACATCAAGGGACGTGGAAGGAGTAAGGTAAGTGCATTTTACAGGGCACAGCGGCGACAATGGGCACAGAGGCGACAAAGGGCACAGTGGCATCAATGGGCACAGTGGCATCAATGGGCACAGTGATGACAAAGGGCACAGTGGCAACAATGGGCACAGTGGCAACAATTAAAGGGCACAGTGGTGACAATTGGCACAGTGGCGACAATTGGCACAGTGGCGATAAATGAGGGGCACAGTGGCTGCGTTTGATGGCATGGCACAGTGGTGACAATTGATCGCACAGTGGCTGTGTTTGATGGCATGGCACAGTGGCTGCGTTTGATGACATGGCGCAGTGACTGCGCTTGATGGCATGGCACAGTGACTGCGTTTGATGGCATGGCACAGTGACTGCATTTGATAGCATGGCACAGTGGTGCGAATTGATGGCATAGTGACTGCATTTGATGGCATGGCACAGTGGTGATAATTGATGGCACAGTGGCTGCGTTTGATGGCATGGCACAGTGGTGACAATTGATGGCACAGTGGCTGCATTTGATGGGCACAGTGAGGCTGCAATTATTTTCTTCTTTTTTTTTTTCGTTTGCGCCTCCCCCAAAAATTTTGAGCACCAGCTGCCACTGATGGACACATAGGATAACACGATTGGAATTGTATTGATTGTAGCCCAAAACAGCAGCTGTAAAAACGTCCAAAATCGTCCAGTGTGCATGAGGCCTTAAAGCTTGAATTTTTTATAACATGGTTTACACTTTGTTGTGTAAGCTGTCAGTGCCTGTTTTCCCAATTTTCTCACCAATGAGAAATCATCTTCCAGCTTCTGTAAATTGGTCTGATTAGCTATTATGGGGTTATTATGGGGTGTCATACTTGGCACATCCTCTTCCCCTTGACAATCTCAATCTGGCAGGTTGTCAGTGTGATGGATCAGAGCCCAGCGAGGACACTTCCAGCTCGCTGTTCTTAGAAAGGAACAGTGTCTGCCTCTTCATCAGCTCTACAAATGACACTTTCTTGGAAACCGCTTTGCAATCTTACATAATACAAATAATATGAGCATTGTATGTGTGAGCCTGCGATGGTACCCACACAGTAATTACATTTCCAGTACTGAGACATTGGTGGCTTTCTCACTTCCATGCAAAATTCCAATATTTCCATTGTGAAGCAAGATTATTGTGTTATTGAACAAGCTGGAAAATAATGTAGAAATTGTTGTAACTTTATAAAGTCACACTGCCAAATCAGTAGATTTTTCTCTCTCTGTCTGCAAGAAACAGCTGCATGGACAGTGGCGGTTGGTGCTCAAAATTTTTGGGGGGGCGCAAACGAAAAAAAAAATTGCAGCCTAAGGCCCCGTACACACGACCGGATCTATCCGCTGATATTTGTCCGACGGACAGTTCCAGCGGACAAAAATTGTTTAGCATGCTAAGCAATCTGTCCGCTGGAAACCTGTCCGTCGGATGTGTTCGGTCGTCTGTACAGACTCACCGGACATGTTCGACTGACCGCCATCCCTCGCATGCGTCGTACTGATTCAAAGCATGCGTGGAAGCTTTGAACTTCCAGGGCCGCCCACGTCGCCGCGTCATCGTCGCGGCCACGCCCCGCGTATTGTTTACATGCGGATTTCTGTCTGATGGTGTGTACAACCATCAGACAGAAATCCGGCAGCGGAGGCAGCGGATCTGTCCGCTGAAAACGGTCCGGCGGACCGTTTTCAGCGGATAGATCCACTGGTGTGTACGCGGCCTCACTGTGCCCATCAAATGCAGCCACTGTGCCATCAATTGTCACCACTGTGCCATGCCATCAAACGCAGCCACTGTGCCATCAATTGTCACCACTGTGCCATGCCATCAAACGCAGCCACTGTGCCATCAATTGTCACCACTGTGCCATGCCATCAAACGCAACCACTGTGCCATCAATTCGCACCATTGTGCCATGCCATTAAACGCAGCCACTGTGCCATGCCATCAAACGCAGCCACTATGCCATCAATTGTCACCACTGTGCCATGACATCAAACGCAGCCACTGTGTCATGCCATCAAACGCAGCCACTGTGCCATCAATTGTCACTACTGTGCCATGCCATCAAACGCAGCCACTGTGGCATGCCATCAAACACAGCCACTGTGCCATCCATTGTCACCACTGTGCCCTTTTATTGTCACCACTGTGCCCTTCAATTGTCACCGCTGTGCCCTTTAATTGTCGCCGCTGTGCCCTTTATTTGTCCCCACTGTGCCCATTGTCCCCACTGTGCCTATTGTCGCCACTGTGCCCATTGATGTCGCCGCTGTGCCCTGTAAAGTGCCCCTCCCCCCCCCGCCCGGCACTTACCTTTACTGGAGTCAGACATCCACGTCCCTCGATGTCTTCTACCGCCCTCGATGACTGACAGGCGTCTCAGCCAATCAGGTTACCGGTAGCCAGAATCAGCCAACCTGATTGGCTGAGACGCCTGTCAGTCTTATCCAAGGAGCGCATCCCTAGTGCGTTCCTTGTATAAGCTTCCGGTACCCGAGGGCTGTACTTGGAAAAGCCTATCAGAGCCGTTGGCTCTGATAGGCACTTCCGTACAGCCAACCAGCTGCCGTTATTCAGATAGCCGGACATGAGCGCCGACCATCTGAATAGAACAGCGGCAGCGGAGATAATAACATAGATTCGTGCAATGCATGAATCTATGTTATTAGACTCAGTGGCGGTGAGAGCCAGAGGGGGCGGCGCTCCAGCGCCCTCAATGGACGAACCGCCACTGTGCATGGAGTCAACCACCCTACACACAGCAGATAATTATTGAGGGCCCATTCACACTCAAAAGGATATTAAAGACAGATTAACCACTTCAGCTCCGGAGGATTTGGCTGCCCAATGACCGGGCCATTTTTTGCAATTCGACATTGCGACGCTTTAACTGACAATTGCCTCGTCGTGCGACAATGCACCCAAACAAAATTGACAGCCTTTTTTTCCCCACAAATAGAGCTGTCTTTTGGTGGTATTTGATCACCTCTGCGGTTTTAATTTTTTGCGAGATAAACAAAAAAAAAAAAAGAGTGTAAATTTTTTAAAAAAAAAACAATATTTTTTACTTTTTGCTTTAATAAATATCCCCAAAAAATATATAAAAAAAATATTTTTTTCTCAGTTTACACCGATACGTATTCTTCTACATATTTTTGGTAAAAAAAATTGCAAAAAGCGTATATTGATTAGTTTGCGCAAAAGTTATAGCGTCTACAAAATAAGGGGCAGTTTTATGGCATTTTTTTTTAATGGTTATGGCGGCTATTTGTCATTTTTATCATGACTGCAACATTATGGCGGACACATCGGACACTTTTGACGCTATTTTGGGACCATTGTCATTTATACAGCGATCGGTGCTATAAAAATGCACTGATAACTGTGTAAATTACACTGGCAGGGAAAGGGTTAACCACTAGGGGGCGAGAAAGGTGTTAAGTGTGTCCTAGGGATTGATTCTAACTGTGTGGGGGCGGGGCTACTAGTGACACAACAGTGATCACTGCTTCCCGATGACAGGGAAGCAGGAAAGATCTCTGTCCTGTCACTAGGCCAGTGATGGGGAACCTTGGCACCCCTGATGTTTTGGAACTACATTTCCCATGATGCTCAACTACACTGCAGAGTGCAGGAGCATCATGGGAAATGTAGTTCCAAAACATCTGGGGTGCCGAGGTTCCCCATCACTGCACTAGGCAGAACAGGGAAATGCCTTGTTTACATAGGCATCTTCCCATTCTGCCTCTTGGTTCCACTAGATTTTAGTTAGGGGTATCAGAGTAAAGGGAGCTGAATATAAATGTACGCCAAACTTTTCACATATTGTAAAAAACTTTGAAAAACATTTATTATTTTCCCTTTATTTCACAATTATGTGCCACTTTGTGTTAGTCTATCAAATAAAATATCAAAAAAATACCATTTATGTTTTTGGTTGTAAAATGACAAAATGAGGAACATTTTGAGGGGTATGAATACTCTTTCAAGGCACTGTATATATTTTTTTTGTTCTATATTACTGTTGAAAATAAACATCAATGGACTGCATCAATTTATATGATGAAATTTATATTTTATTAGATTTCACATATGAAATGTTAAACTTTAACAAATATATTTATTAATTGCATCCATGCTATGACAAATTTGATAACTGGATAAAAAGTAAATTGTGCATAGAGAGAAGTTTAGCAGCCAACACACCACTGGATGTACAGTGCAAAACCAAAATAAAAACAAAAGTGTGGTGCTAGAGTAATAAACACATGAACAACATGTGAATAAAAATAAAATAAAAAAATGAATGAAAAATTCAAATGATACATAAATGAATGTGAACACAGACAAAACGTGAAATGAATCCAAAGTGCAATGGAAAACATCTGAAGGAAGTCCATATAGAACAAAAATAAAATTTTAATTATTGTTAAAAGTCTTTCTTGGGTGATCCAAATAAGATCTTGAAGGTTAATGTCAGATTTCCCGTCGTCCCGCTGTAAGTCCCTGAACACTGCCATTAGTCTAAATAAAAATTCCAGTATACGGGTGCATTTTATAAAATTAGAATATCATCAAAAAGTACATTTATTTCAGTAATTAAATTTAAAAAGTGAAACTCCTATATTATATAGATTTATTACACACCGAGAGATTTTTCAAGCATTTCTTTTAATTTTGATGATCATAGCTTACAGCTAGTAAAAAAAACAAATTCAGTATCTCAGAAAATTTGAATATTACATAAGACCAATAAAAAAAAAAAGGATTTTTAATACAGAAATGTTGGCTTACTGAAAAGCATGTCCGTGTACAGTATAGTATGCACTCAATATTTGGTCGGGGGTTTCTTTTGCATGAATTACCGTATTTATCTTGCTATAATGCACCCCGGCGTATAGCACGCACCCCCGAACTTGAAGGAAAATTCCTGAAAAAAAAAAAAATACTTACAGTTTGGATGCCCCTCGTCGGTGTCTTGCCCGTCGTCCATCGCGTCCTGCCCGTCATCCATCGGCGGCCTCGTCCGGTCCGGCGTCCTTCTGCGGCCATCGTGGTGTCCTCCCCGCTTCCTGCCCTGTGTTTGAACCACTGCGCCAGCATATACCGAGCGCAGTACACTCGGGTATAGTCGGGCAGGCTCGGCTCCTCTCGCGTAAAGGACGCACAGGATGTGACCGCAAGAGGAGCCAAGCCTGCCCGACTATACCCGAGTGTACTGCGCTCGGTATATGCCGGTGCAGTGGTTCAAACACAGCGCGGGAAGCGAGTATCGGCATATATTGCGCACCCACGATTTTGCCCTGATTTTCAGGGCAAAAAAGTGCGCGGTACGCCGATAAATACGGTACTGCATCAATGCGGTGTGGCATGAAGGCGACCAGCCTGTGGCACTGCTGAGGTGTTATGGAAGCCCAGGGTCTTTGATAGTGGCCTTCAGCTGGTCTGCATTGTTGGGTCTGGTGTCTCATGTTCCTCCTGACAATACCCCACAGATTCTCTATGGGGTTTAGGCCAGGCGAGTTTGCTGGCCAATCAAGCACAGAATACCATGATCATTGAACCAGGTATTGGTACTTTTGGCAGTGTGGGCAGGTGCCAAGTCCTCCTGGAAAATCAGCATCTCCATTAAGCTGGTCAGCAGAGGGAAGCCTGAAGTGCTCTAGAATTTCCAGGTAGAAGGCTGCACTGACTTTGGACTTGATAAAACATGGTGGACCAACACCAGCAGATGACATGGCTCCCCAAATCATCACTGACTGTGGAAACTTCACACTGCACCTCATGCAACTTGGATTCTGTGCCTCTCCACTCTTCCTCCAGACTCTGGGACCTTGATTTCCAAATGAAATGCAAGGACTTTGGACCATTGAGCAACAGTCCAGTCCTTTTTCTCCTTGAGCCCAGGTAAGAGGTTTCTGATGTTGTGTGGCGGCTCTTGAAGCACTGACACCAGCCGTAGTCCACTCCTTGTTAATCTCCCCACCAAATTCTTGAAGGGCCTTTGCTTCACAATCCTCTTAAGGCTGTGGTTATCCCTGTTGCTTGTGCACCTTTTTCTATCACACATTTTCCTTCCACTCAACTGTCCATAAATATGCTTGGATACAGCACTCTGAACAGGCAGTTTCTTTAGCAATGAACTTTTGTGACTTTCCCTCCTTATGGAGGGTGTCAATGACTGTCTTCTGAACATCTGTCAAGTCAGCAGTCTTCCCCATGATTGTCTAACATACTCAACCAGACTGAGAGACCATTTAAAGGCTCAGGAAACATTTACAGGTGTTTTTTAGCTAATTAGAGTGCGACACATTGGGGGCAAATGCAAAGTGCACTTGAAAAGCAGTCGCTGTAAATCTGAGGGGTAGATCTGAAATGAGGGGAAGCTCTGCTGATTTTATTATCCAATCATGTGCAAGCTAAAATGCTGTTTTTAATTTTTCTTGCATGCCCCCCTCGGATCTACGACTGCACTTTGCCAACCAATTTGACCTGCCTAACAGTATGCGTTAAAAACAGGGGTTTAATTGCACACATTTTCAATTACATGCATGCGTAAGCCACAGAGACCCGGAAAGGCACCCCATTTTCTGTGGACCTAACTGGTCACTGCAGCAAGGAGCATTGGAAAGGCAACACATATAAAAAGATATTTCCAAGCTCAACTTACCAACCAAACTGAGCTGTCCAACATTGGTTTAGTTGCACACTGAACACCCAGTCCATAGCACTATGGCACCAAAGGTGTCAGTGTGTTGCCTGGTCAATGCTCCTTGCTGCAGTGACCAAGTTATAGGTGTGGGCAGTAACCACTTGTTTGTACTATGAATTATATTAGCCAGGCAACGTGCCGACACCTTTGCTTCCATAGTGCTATGGGCTGGGTGTTCAGTGGGCCCCTGTGCCTTTAAGGAGGGGTGGGCTCCCTCTAGGTTTATCAGCCCTACACCTGTCCATCTAAATGCATGTGCTTCCATTGTTGGAGACTCGCAGAAATTAGAGTTTAAATCCACAGAAAATGGGGCACCTTGCCAGGGCTCAGTGGCTTATGCATTTTATTTTCAAACGTGTGCAACTAAAACTGTTAACGCACACTGTTGGACAAGTCAATTTGGTTGGTCAGTAGGTTGAGCTTGGAAATGTTTTTTTATACGTGTTGTCCGCAGTGCCCAGTTAAAAGTGGGGGCAGTAAACAATTGTTTGGCTTGATGCCTGCCCTACCCAGCATTGAAGAACAGTACATATTTCCCTAGATTTTTTGGATCAGTCAGGTACCCTGTAGACTAGACCAAGCTGGTTATCCTGCTGACAGTGTGCTGCATGTGGCTGCCTAGGTGGAGGTCAGCACCATGATCTGGAAGGTGTGCGCAATAGCTGAGCCTATTCTTATCATTTTTAAACAGCATGCAGGATGGGGATGCCCAAAACGTTTGCTTGGTGTGCTTACCTGTAGGGATGCACTTATACCCGTTCAAGAGTACTCGCTGATACCAATACCGTGCAATGTGATTTAAGCCCATACAGAATAAATAGGCTCAAATCGCACTGCAAAAAATAAAAATCACGTGATTTGAACAGGAACACAGTGAGATTCCTTTCCAAATGACATGCTGTTTCCCACACCTCTCCTGAAGTCACTACGACAAGCCTGGGTTCACAGAGGAGCAGTGCAGAAGTGTCTGTGATCCAGACAGGAATGGCACTGCATTCCTTTTCAAATCACATGCAATTCTTTGCAGTGCAATTTGAGCCCATTCATATTGTATGGGCTCAAATCACAGCACAAAAAAAAAAAAAAAAAAGTATTGAAGCATTTGTACAAGTACTTATGCAAATGATTAGTTTTGGCACCAAAAATCAGTGCAACCCTGCATACCTTTGTTTGCACAATCCATTGTGTTGATTTGCCATTTGGTTGTGCAGCATACTTTCCTTGAATACAATTTCTTCATAAGGCCCCAAGAGCCACTCGAGACCGCTCTGAAAAACCCTTGCACCATGCACGCATGTATGACTGTACCGCCTGCCTGCCCACCTTCAAATGACTGAGGGGCGGTGCGGCTCTCGTTCTGAACGACGTCATAAGACGTCGTCCCAGAACGGGCGTGCAGCCTGGCGATCGCAGCCGCACTGTGTGGCTAGGAAACGACGTGACCCTGAACTCTGTAAAGATCCATGGCTCTTTAACCATGTGATCGGCTGTGTCCAATCACAGCCGATTGCATGTAAAACACGGAGACGCCGGTAATCGGCTCTTATCGCCTCACACTGACGAGAATGTGCGACGAGAAGAGCCGATCAGCGCCACCTACTCGCAGGGGACATCCAGAAATGTAATAAGTCCCCCGATTACAATACATCGCCACCAATCAGTGCCCATTAGTAATGCCAGTCAGTGCTGGCTATCAGTGCCACATATTAGTGCTGCCTCATCAGCAAAGGAGAAAAATTTACTGATAATTTGTAAATAAAAAAAAAAAACATTTGTGAAGAAAAGTTGGTAAGTTTAGACCAAAAGACATACATAACATAAAAAAGCGACTTTTTATTATACACACACATACCTATAAATTTATCGTTGGTTATAAAACAAAAAAGACAATAGCAGCACTAAGAGCAATAATACAGGCAGATTAGCAGCAGGTTGTGGTAAACAGCGGACGCTCGCGATTCAGGCATTGTTGGAGTCAGGATCTTGCGGACAGGCATTGGTTCACAACTTCCAACAAGTGCGAATTCTCTAGAGCAGCCGCCACGCGTTCTTTGTCCGCCAGCTGTTTATTGACTAAAGATAAGAAAAGTCACAATAAGTGCAAACATCATGAAAAGTGAACAGTATATTTGACACAAAGTAACAGCACATTATCCCTTAATCTGCAGTTATTTTTTTTTCTAAAACAGACAAGTACATGTAATCATCTTACAGCAAACATGTGCTTTGCCAAAAGGAGCAACAGGTACAGTCAAAGCTCATATGGCTTGGATCACAAGAGTGCAGTTCTCCACTCCTGTGATCCGGTTTCAGCAGACAGCGGGCTGAAAGACACCAGCTCACAGGGCTCTGAGCGATCAGCAGTCTTTGATCACTCGGTTCCCAGTCTAAGGCCCCATACACACGATAGAATCCATCCGCTGAAAAATCCCAGCGAATGGGTTTCAGCGGATAGATCCTATGGTGTGTACACTCCAGCGGATCTGTTTCCGCAGATATTTCTCCCCTGGGATGGATTCCAGCAGATCGAATATTCGCCGACATGCTAAACAAATCTATCCGCTGGAATCCATCCCAACGGATGGATCCGCTGGTCTGTATAGACTCACCGGATCCATCCGTCCGAAGGGATCCCCCGCATGCGTCGTAATGATTCGACGCAAGCGTGGAATTCCTTATATGACAGCGTCGCGCACGTCGCCGCGTCATAATCGCGGCGACACGTCATCGCCAGAGGATTTCGGCGCGGATTTCAATGCGATGGTGAGTACACTCCATGGCATGGAAATCCGCACAAATCCTCGAGAGGATTTATCCGCGGAAACGGTCCGCTGGACCGTATTCGCGGATAAATCCTCTCGTGTGTATGGGGCCTTAGAGCTGGCAGGGGACAGATGCAGCATTCTCCTAGGCAAGTATGATTTTGAAAAAAAGAAAAATAACCCCAAAAAAAAAACTTTACATTTTAAAACTGAAGTTTAGTTAACAATAACATTTGTGTATACAGCACCAGGAATATAACTTACCGGTCATGAAATATATCCTTGCTGGCGACTGAAAACGCTCCCTTCAGTGATGCCGACTCCTCTTCAAAGTGAACTTCCGTCACCCCATGCGTTACCTTCCTCGACTCGAACAGTAAAGCATCACACCGCTTGCCCTTCCCTTCTGTCCCTCCTCTCGATTCACAAAATTCTTGCATTCATTTTCACAGAATATAAAGTGTTTTGTCATTCACCCCCCAAACCACAGTCTGGAAAATTAATGCCAGGAGTTCTTTGAATGGATGAGAGGAATTGGAGGGCAAGCAGCATGATCTTGCACTGTTGGAGCTGAGGCAGTTAACTTCTGCAGTGCTGAAGTTCACCACTATGGGGAGGAACCAGCATCAGTGAAGGGATGATTTTTTTTTTTTTTTTTACAGTAACCAGCAGTACGTAAGGTACACGTCATTAGGAGACAAGTGCTTTATACCCAAATAACATTTTTAACAAAACTTCAGTTTTAAAGCAGATGTTAACACTCACTGAATATTTCATTTGATAAAATACTGTGTGTTATAGGCATTTGCCTTTCATTGTAATACATTTTCATGACTTGAATCTCAGTGTTAATCTTCTTGCACCTTCTCTGCCGTCATTTCCTGTCTAAATGTGTTCCAGTAATGGCTGCATGGAAATATTCTAGGCTCATTTCCGAATGGTGAAATGCCTGCGTAATCTGTGCTGTCCCGGCTGCCTATAGTCTTCAATGGAGACATGACTGAGACAGGTATTAAGCGTTATAGCAGATCACCAGGGATTATTTTAAGGAGAGCTGCAGATTCATAAAAGGATGAAAAGGTATGTACATCTACTGTAAATGGTGGTGGCACCCTTTCCTCTCTTTGCTTCCATGATCAGTGCTGGGTGTCTCAGTGGCTAATCCCCAGCTTTGTTACATAATGGGCATCGAGGGAACCTTCTGCCTCGTGTAATCTCCAAAGACACTCTGAACTTACACAAGGCTTTTTCTCTTTGCTTCGGTAGGCAGAGTGGTGGGTGAGCAAAGGAAAAGTGTGGGCACAAGCAGCTAGAGCAGTGGTCTCCAAACTGCACCCGGGGGCCAGATGTGGCAATTTTTGCTTTTATCCTACCTCTGGGGGCAAAATGTGACACCAATGAAGGGGCATAATTTCCCAGTGACACCAACAATGGGTCCCAATGATGGGGAACTACTTCTCCCTATGAGACCAACAATGGGGCCCAATGACAGGGCACTATTCCTTCCAATTGGACCAACAATAGGGCCCAATAAAAAGGTAACAATTTCTCCAAAGGGCACAATGACACCAATGATGGGTGCAATTTAGGGTTGTCCCGATACCGATACCAGTATCGGTATCGGGACCGATACCGAGTATTTGCGGGAGTACTTGTACTCCCGCAAATACCCCGATACTTAAATAGAATACTTGCCCCGCCCACCCAATCCCCCCGCCGCAACGAATGCCGCCGCCGACCCCGTCGCATACCGCAACAACGCCGCCGCATGGGTTAAACAGCGTGCGGGGAATATCACAGCTTTCATTTGAATAGCTGTAGTATTTCCCACCGCGCCGCGTATGCACTCCCCCTTGCTCAGGATCTGTCCAATCCCGAGCAAGGGGGAGTGTCTATACGTGGCGCAGCGGAGAATACTACAGCTATTCAAATGAAAGCTGTGATGTTCCCCGCACGCTGTTTAACCCATGCGGTGGCATCTAGGTATGGGGGGGACATGGCTGCATATAGGGAGGACATGGCTGCATATAGGGGGGACATGGCTGCATATGTGGGGGGACATGGCTGCATATGTGGGGGGACATTTAAAAAAAAAGTATCGGTATTCGGTATCGGCGAGTAAAAAAAAAGTATCGGTACTTGTACTCGGTCCTAAAAAAGTGGTATCGGGACAACCCTAGTGCAATTCCTCCCAACAACACCAACAATGTGGCTTGACACCAATGATGGGGCACAATTTCTTCCAATGACAAACAATGGGGTCCAAAGACACAAATGATGGGCTAAAATTCTTTCCAGTGACACCAACAATGGGGTAGAATTCCTCCCATTGACACCAACAATGAGGCACAATTACTCCCACTGAAACAAACAATAGGATATTACCCACTGATGTTGGGACCTTTACTCCCAATGGCCACAGCCTGGCTGCCCCTAAAGTCTGAAGGACAGTAAACTGGCCCTTTGTTTAGAAGGTATAGAGACCCCTGAGCTAGAGGATGGGGTCCCCTTAATTAGGAGGGATTTCCTCACTTTCTGTTTTGGCTATGGGACAAGAAGTGATGCCAAATCTTCCCAATGGGCCACAGATGGCAGAAAATAAAACTGACAGGGGTTATAACCCACCCTCACTCTATGCAAAATAAAAAACAGTTTTTTCCCCCCCCATAGTTCTGCTTTAACTATTTTCTTTTAATACACTCAGATCAGGCCTCAAGGGTGTCTTTTTGTGTTTGACTAAAGTTTCCTTCTAGAAGAATACTCTCCAGCACTCACCTGCGTGTTCGGAAGCGTGCGCTCCAGGGGTAATATGGACATCTACCTGCAAAACATAGAAAAAAAAAAAAAAAATAAAAAAAAAAAAAAGACTTTACATTTTAGGAAAGGGTACCTCTAGTGTATTGACTGAAAGGTACAAAAACATACTGTAGTTCTAATTGACAAATGGCTTTTAGTAATCTGGTAGCGGAGATGGTCAAATATATTAATTTATTCAGCTTCTGCAAGGCTTCCAAATATAGTCTAGAGATTATTACAAAGGCCGATTGGCCCATCTGTAGTAGCACAAAATATGGGAAATTACAACCATGTCAAACAATAACATTATATAATATTTATGGCTCTTTGATGTATTACAAAAGGAACATTATTTTTATTATACAGGATGTATATAGCGCCAACAGCTTGCGCAGTGCTTTACAATATAAAAGGGAGACATTACAGCAACAATACAAGAGGATTAGAAAGGCCCTGCTCCTGCGCGCTTACATAATATAATTTCTCTTTAATGGTTAGCCTCGTATATAGATCAGTGTTGGGCTGTAAATTCAAAGTTTGGCAGTGTTTGATATGGCGGGGGCCATGGGGCTCTCGGACAGGACTGGATCGATGTTGAATTTCCCTCTCTGAAATCAATCTGCTCCAATGACCATCTTCCAAATTCAGCGCACTTCTGTTTTACACATGTATGTTATAATTTACTTGCATGTCAGAATGCTTGAATTGAATGTACATTAGATACACGTCATGGTTTGACCAGTTTAAACCCCTTCAATCCAACAGTAAAATAAATAAAAAGACCCAAGTTTGACAAATTGATAGCGCGATTGTCCTACTCTGTATGGGTGAGCTGTTTACGAATATAAGAGACATATATATGTCAGCCAAGACCGGTGTTCTGTCAAGAAGTGCCCGGGATGTACTGCGCATGTGCCGTACGGGACTGGACAATAGCCAATTTGCCGATCAGCTGCCCTGACGTAACCATGGCGCATGTGCACATCGTAGGAGGTATCATTTCACTGGCACAATTGAAACCGATACTAACAGCAGGGGGGGGGGGGGGGGCCCGTAGTTCCCACATTGTGCCTCGCTGTTGCGGGGCGGCTTTACAGTGTGCTGATGGTCCATTTCTGTCTGTGTTGCAGAGCGGGTTTGCCGTGTTGGATGGCTGGTTCAACACAGCGAACCCAGACACAGCCAAACACAGATAAAACCAGCAATTCAACACAGCCACTAGCCGCCCTCCAGCAGCAGCGATGCACAATCTGAGAACTACCGTGTTTCCCAGAAAATAAGCCCGGGTCTTATATTAATTATGCCAACAAAAGACACAGTAGGGCTTATTTTCGGGGTAGGTCTTACCATGTAATGTGCTGTCTTCTCTCCCCCGCTCCCTCCCTGCCTGTCAGGTATCCCCAATGTGAACTGAGTTAAAATCCTTGTACAATCCTATAATCCACTCTATTACAGTATTATATAATGTACAATGTGTGCGTTTCTGTAATATAATTGTGCCAAATACATTTGTTATAGCGCCGCTCTGCACTTCTGTTACCCGCCGGAGCTCTCTTCCCCGCAATTATATTACAGAAACACACACATTGTACATTATATACTACTGTAATATAGTGGATTAGAGGATTTTACAAGCATTTTTAACTAGGGCTTATTTTCGGGGTAGGGCTTATATTGCAGCCCTCCTGGAAAATAACGCTAGGTCTTATTTTCAGGGTAGGTCTTATTTTTGGAGAAACAGGGTATGGTCTCCCCCTGCTGTTTGTATAGGTTTAAAATGTGCCTGTGAAATGGTATATACACCATCAAAAGTTACCTCCTATGATGTGCGCATGCACCATGGTTGCGTCAGGGCAGCTAATCGGCAAATCAGCTGTTGTGCAGTCCCGTACGGCGCATTCGCAGTACATCCTGGGCACTTCTCGACAGAACACCGACACCAAAGTGGCTAGACACCGTCCTCACGGCAGGCCAGAAGAGAAAAGGGCCAGGATTACAGCGAATAACTTTTTTCCCTAAAGCCCAACTCCAGACAAAGCATTTTGATGTATGCCTACAGTGGTTCTAAAGGCTCAAGTTTTTTTTACCTTTATCCATTAAAGGTTTAAAAAAAAACAAAAAAAAAAACACCTGTGTGCAGCCCACCCCAATACTTACCTTAGGCCCATCTCGGTCCAGCGATGTGCACGAGAGCCTCGGCTCTCCAGGGACCCTCCCTCAAATAACAGCCAGTGAGCCAATGAGAGGGGGCGGGGCTTAGCCACGGCTGTGTGTATGAATGGACACTCTGGGCCACAGCTCAGGTACAAGTCTGCTTGTGTGTCCCCACTGCAAGCTGCTTGCTCTGGGGGCATTCGGCAGGAGAGAGGGGCCAGGAGCACCAGTGAGGGACCCGAGGAGGATACAAGCTGTCTTGTGCAAAACCGCTGCACAGAGCAGGCAAGTATGGCATGTTTAGACAAGAAAACCTTTAATAGCACTTTAATCTCAATCTATTTTTTTAGCTTTATTTCTGTGAACTCTTTGGGGAGATTTTACCCCACTTCCTCTCCCTGTGACACCAGGTCAAAATGGGAAGACAATATAAACATTGTTAGAAACTCTAAACCTTCCCTTCTCGACTATAAAAGTTTATTTTTTTCTGTGTACTTGCTAAAGAGATTTCCCATCTCCATGTTTCAATAGAAAATGCTTTGTTCGGGTCTCGGATCTAGTAACCCGGAAGTGATGTCATAAAATCACTTCCTGAATTACTGGCATCTTAAAAAGGTGCCAGTTTAAAAAAATAAATTATTCAAAAACACAGATCCTGACGTTTTGAATACTTTGAAGTGCAGGGGAGGGGTTTGGGGTCTTATAGACCCCCGATCTCTCCATAAAGAGTCCCTTTCACATGTCGATTACTGTCACAAGGATGTTTACATTCCTTGTGACAGCAATAACAGTGACAAAAAAATAAAAATATAAATAACAAAAAAGATCGGCAAGAGATGTGTCAGAAATATTGGTATCGTATCGGCACCAAAAAGACGATATTGGTCGATCCCTAGTGTATAAAACATTTTTGGATAGGGAGGAAAGATTAGATCCCTCTCAGGTTTGAAATGCTGCCTGTATTCCCTCTGGAAAGATTCACCCTCTACATTTGTCCAGTAACCATCATCAGCAGGACAAAGGGTGATTAGAAATGCAATATTTTAGGGGTCGTCACCAGAGTAGAAATTGAGGGAACATTTTCCAGTAGAGACACCTGCTCTGGTGACAACTGTCTAAGGTGCATATCCTATCGCCTTGGAGAGATTTCCACTCACTTCCTATTGCATGTCCAGGACAGGAAACCTCCATAATGGGACACAGTAAAAATAAACTGTCAAGGTTTAAACCCTTCATAGTCTATCAAAAAAAAAAAAAAAAAATACACACCAACTGTCCAGAGGGCTACATAAAAACCATCACCTAGAATTATGGAGTGCAGGGAGTCAATATTTCACTTACCTTAAACCTCTCGGGCAAAGAGCGCAGAAGCTTGACTTTAATAGACAGTCCGATAAGGGTGGCCATGCTGCAGTGCGGGATTGTAGGGGTGAATTCCACCGACACGGAGCCCTCCTCATCATTTACCTGCATCATACCAGCAAGAAAGGTGTTAAATCAATGGTGTCACCTTCTAACAGCATGGAACAAAAATCATCCAAATAGCCCTGGTGATGTAATTAACCTCTTCCATACCGGGCAGTTATACACACTTCCATACCGGGCCTATTCTGGCACTTCTCTCCTACATGTACAAATCATAATTTTTTTGCTAGAAAATTACGCAGAACCCCCAAACATTATATATGTTTTTTTAGCAGACACCCTAGGGAATAAAACGACGGTCATTGAAACCTTTTATCTTGCACGGTATTTGCGCAATAATTTTTCAAACGCCTTTTTTTGGGAAAAAAATTGTTTCATGAATTAAAAAAATTTAAAAACAGTAAAGTTAGCCCAATTTTTTTGTAAAATATGAAATATGATGTTACACCGAGTAAATAGATACCTAACATGTCACGCTTTAAAATTGCGCACACTCATGGAATGGCGCCAAACTTCGGTACTTAAAAATCTCCATAGGCAACGATTTGAAATTTTTTACAGGTTACCAGTTTAGATTTACAGAGGAGATCTAGTGCTAGAATTGTTGCTGGCACTCTAACGCACGCGGCGATACCTCACATATGTGGTTTAAACGGCGTTTACATATGTCGGCGGGACTTGCGTGTGCGTTCGCTTCTGCGCGCAAGCTACCGGGGACAGGGGCGTTAAAAAAATTAATTTTTATTTCTTTTTTTTTATATATATTTATTTCTTTTTTTACACTTTTTTTTTTTTATTTTTTTATTTTTTTTATCACTTTTATTCCTATTACAAGGAATGTAAACATCCCTTGTAATAGGAATGTGTGTGACAGGTACTCTTTATGGAGAGATGCGGGGTCAATAAGACCCCACATCTCTCCTCCAGGCTGGAAAGCATGAAATCGGTGAAAAAAAAATTCACCGATCTCATGCTTGTGGTTGCTTAGCAGCCGCAATCGCGGCTTTGTTTACTTACGGGGACCCGGGCGTGACGTCATCACATCGCGCCCGGGTCCTCCGACGGTCATAGAGATGACTGGTGACCATCTGGTCACCAGTCATCTCTATGCTTCCTGCGAGCGCCGGACGATTCGTTCTCCGGGCCCCCGATGGCACGGGAGAGCCCGGAGAAGCACCGGATGGCGGCGGGAGGGGGGGGGGGGGATGTCCCCTCCCGCCGCCTGTAAGAACGATCTAGCGGCGGAACCGCCGCTATGATCGTTCTTACGTTGTGCAGAATCGCCGGCAGTTTAGAAGGATATCTGAATGATGCCTCTAGCTGCAGGCATCATTCAGATAACCACCCGGAAAGCCCAGGACGTCACATGACGTCCACTCTGAACGGCAGAAGTTCTTTGTGGACGTCATTTTACTATGGGCCGGTAGGGAAGTGGTTAATGCTATAGTAACTAAGAGATAATGTGAGAGTCAGCTTGTTATATTGGGGGGGGGGGGGGGGGGGGGAGGAGGGGATAGCCTCTCTCCCAAAGGCATCAGTCTGACTAAACCTGTTGGGCGTGGCTCATTCTTGACGTCATCACGTAATGGCCCGTTCTGGTTACCAGTCCGATTGAGCATATTGTATGGCGGAGCCATCAGCCTGATATACATTTTTTTGTAGGGAATCAGTTTTACTGTTACGTTGCACCCATGCAATGTGGGACTCACTTTAAATAAAAAAAAAACGATTTAAACATACTTCGATGGCTGGAAGAGAACGGTTCCCCCCTCTAGTGGGTAAGAATTATAGCTGGGGAGAAGTAAAATTAAAAACACCCTAAAATAAAGACATATATATGCCAACTTAGGGAAAACTAGGATTGGGCTGGCCCTGAATCCTCACCGGGGGAGAGAAGAGAGGGGATGGAGGGACCAGTTATATAAAACTAAGGGTGAAGAGATTAGGTATTAACCACACCGTCTATAGCTAAAGAAATAATTCCCCTGATTGGTGGACGTGATCTGAGCATTTTTTCTCTTTTTTTTGGGATGCCGCCTTCCCTCTTTTTTATACAAACAAGATAAGCAATGGGTATATACCTTTTATATTAGCTGTGTGTTACATTAAGATATATATAAGGAATAATGTTGATTCCTGAAATTTTTTATAAATGATTTGTTTAATAATCAAATGTGATTAAGAAAAAAGACAAATAAAGAATGAAAATTTAAAAAAAAAAAAACATACTTCGATGGCAGACGGTTTACTTTGCATCCATTGGTGACATCCTTGGATAGGTTTTGCTGAGCTCATTTTGACCATTTATAACATGAGCCAGCTGATCTGGTAAGAGGCGCTTTTGAACCGTGTCACAAGGTGGTGGATTTTAGATTCAGTTATTTTCAACACAAAGTGTAGCTTATGTGCTTAAATACAGTATATGTAAATCTGACAGACTGTTTACATGTTAAATTTTAAAAGCCGCAGCAAACCTTACATGTTTGAAAATCAGAGGTGTTCTGTCACATTAGCAAACATGTAAGGTTTGCTGCGGCTTTTAAAATTTAACATGTAAACAGTATATACGTATATGAGATTTTATATAAATATACTGTTAATATATTTTTTTGTAAACTTTTAATTTTTTTTTTATAAATTGCCCAAAACCTTTTATGGCTTCATTTCAAGCTCTATAACTGCTGGTACCCTCCTGGGCTACATCACTGACCTGTGCCATCCTTCCTATCCACCTGGTCTGTTTGCAGGAGAAGTTTAATCAGTGTGCAGGCAGATTGCATGGAGTGTGCACAGCGGTGGTATAGAGGCATGTACTATTGAAATATGCAGTACTCTTAAGAGGTTTGTGGCAGCATTTTGCTCCCTTGCACAGTCTGTATGAATCAGCCGGAGCTGTGGGTTCGGAATACATTTTTGGAGCTCATTTACTTACATGGTAAACACATCACAGACGTTATTCTAATCAGAGCTACAGTGGAAGCCAAGGCACCAGAATGAAGACAGGTCAGCAGAGATGATTCCCAGAGCGCCGCCAAGTAAGCCAGCCAAACCGGGCAGCCTTCCAATCAGAGAGGGCGCTCATCACGTGGGCCAATCAGGTGCAGAGAAGGGACATCCCATCCAACCAATCACAGCCGATCTGTGATTGGTTGGGGTGGAAGCAAGATGGCCGCTGCTCCGGAGCTAGGCCGAAGCCGGGGACTTTCCTACGGCCGAGGCTCCGGAGCGCTCCGTGGATCGCGTGGTGTGCTGATGCGAACGGGGTGACCCGTTCGGATCACGGATCGGTGACGATCCGTTGCACCCCTACATCGGATGCAATTTTTTTTAAAAGCATTGAAAATATAAACCGCACGCTGGGTTCTGTCAATGAGGTTGCCAGTCAAGCAAGAAGTGGATATCAGAATATACCATTAATGCAGGTTTGAGAAGGACATTTATAAGGAACAGGCATTCATCCCGTTAGGGAGATATTCCAAAGATCGAGAAGCCGGTGGATCAGCCAGAAGGGATATATTGGGACGGAGGTCCCCGAGTATATAAGATCTGCAACAGACCCAATAATGTCCGCTGTCAAACAGTACACTGTATTATTGACAGAGTCAACCTCACACCATGACAATCCAGCAAAGAATGCTGCATGCAATCATGTATTTACCTATATGGTGAGAAGCTTTGGAACTGTATATTTTAATTCCATATTTCATTTTTTTTTGACAAATATGTATAATTGTGAATAAAAGCTCTATTTACTTTAATATCCCGTATATTTGGAATTAATACTATCAGTGCCTTAAAAGTCCACCCAGGTGAACCCCCTTTTTCTTTAGGTCCATAAAGACATGGATGAGCGAGTTTGGTGTGGAGGAACTTGACAGGCCTGCACAATGTTCTGCCTGCAACCCTATAGAACACCTTTGGGGTGAATTAGAGCGGAGACTGCGAGCCAGGCCTTCTTGTCCAACATCAGTTTCTGACCTCACAATTGCGCTTCTGACAAACTTTGTGGACAGCCTTCCCAGGAGAGTTGAAGCTGCAAAGGGCGCGTCAATCAATATTGAACCCTACGGACTAAGGTGCCATTTAAGAGCGAGAAAAAAATTATATATATATATATATATATAAATAAAAATCACAGCAATGAATATACAGACATGCACTGTACCTTGACCCGGACTTCCTCCAAAACATTCAGCTCCTCCAGGCTCAGCGGGTGTTCCGGGTCATTGATGGAGCGAATGAGATGTAACACGTTAAGGATAATGAGGGGATTACATTATATTGCATCTCTTGCAGTCAGTTCTTTTCAACAGCGACACACTTTGCATCTTTTTCCTAGTTTAAAGTTGAAGATGACATGGGGGGGGGGTTGCTATATTGCCAGTTGCCCCATATTATTACACTGCTCCCAAAATAAGCAGACCTCCTTGCACCCCCACCCCTCTGCAAGCACTGCCAGCCCACTATAGAAAACGGCGCTCCTCTGCATTCCTTGCCTGGAGATTTTGGGATGTGGAGTCTCCTAGAAGCCGTGCTACATGACATTCCGCACCCCCAGGCTGCCCAACGCTCAGGTGGGGAGTACTGAAGCTCTCGAAGAGCCGTACCCATTTGGCAGACGTCAAGTTCGTCATGAAACACTTCTTGCAGGAAGGCTGGCATCCCTGTATTCTTGTCCTGCCTAAAGATACAGAAGTACATGTAACTGAAATTGTGCCCACCCCCCCCCCCCCCCCTAGGCAGTACAGAGCTCACATAGGAGGTTTGGGGATGCCGGTTCTCCTACAATCAGTGTTATGACATTCTGCATCCCCCGCAGCATAGCACTCATACGGGAGATACAGGAATGGCAGTACCCTCATATAACACGGCTTTCAGTGCCATCCTTATATGGGCTCTGCCCTGCCCAGTGACTCAATTCAACGTATATACAATTGATTCTGCACCCCCTGCATCTTTATGCCAGTTCTCCTGCAATCAGTTTTGACACATGGAAATACTCCCGAACCTTTCAGAGATCAGCCGAGTTGTCCCAGAGTATTTCCGAAACTCTCCGGCGACACAGGGTTTCGATCTTTGACATGAAAAGAATTTCCTCTTTGCTCTCAGCCAAAAGTCAAAGTCTGGGCAGCCTGCCAAGTTTTGAAAACAATTCTTTATCAGTGGAATGTTAAGTCTAAACATTGTATCACATTGACTTGTACATCAAAGGAATTGACTTCTGTATGTAAATTAAAAACATTTAACCACCAAACCTTTTTCAGACAGCTCTTTTCAAGTTAAAATCATTTTTTTTTGCTCGAAAATTACTTAGAACCAGCCGTAGGTCGCGGGCGCGCGCCCCGGTCCGAAGCTCCGTGACCGCGGGACCCGATCGCCGCCGGAGTCCCGCGATCGGTCCCCGGAGCTGAAGAACGGGAGAGGCGAGGGAAAACACAGCTTCACTGTGGCTCCGTCATTGATCGTCTGTTCCCTGATATAGGGAAAGACGATCAATGATGTCACACGTCCAGCCCCACCCCCCTACAGTTAGAAACACATATGAGGTCACACTTAACCCCCTTCAGCGCCCCCTAGTGGTTAACTCCCAAACTGCAATTGTCATTTTCACAGTAAACAATGCATTTTTATAGCATTTTTTGCTGTGAAAATGACAGTGGTCCCAAAAATGTGTCATAATTGTCCGATGTGTCCGCCATAATGTCGCAGTCACGAGAAAAATTAATAATAATAAAAACGCTGATCGCCGCCATTAGTAAAAAATTAATAATAATAAAAAATATAATTATATATATATATATATATATATATATATATATATATATATATATATATATATATAATAAAAATGCAATAAAACCATCCCCTATTTTGTATAAATTTTGCGCAAACCAATCGATGAACGCTTATTGCAAATTTTTTTTACCAAAAATAGGTAGAAGAATACGTATCGGCCTAAACAAAAAAAATAAAAAATTGCATTTTTTCTAAATTGTCGCTCTATTTTTGTTTATAACTCAAAAAATAAAAACCGCAGGAGGTGATCAAATACCACCAAAAGAAAGCTCTATTTGTGGGGAAAAAAAGGACGCCAATTTTGTTTGGGAGCCACGTCACACAATTGTCAGTTAAAGCGACGCAGTGCCGAATCGCAAAAACGTTCTTCTGTCGGAAATGACATCTTACATTACAGTGAGAAGCGGGCGGTGCCGACTTCTTACCTCTTCTCCCATGCAGCCAGCCAGTGGAGAAGCGGGGTGAGGGGCCGAAAATGACTTCTCAGCAGGCGGGGCCTCTAGTAATTTAAGGGGCCCTCCGCAGTCCGTGGGGCCCTAAGCAGCTTGCATAGTGAGCCTATAGGGCGGATTGGCCCTGCATCTAGTCATTACATCTTGGCTATTCTCAAAGTCACTCAAATCTTTACGCTTGCCCAATTTTTCTGCTTTCAAATCATCAACTTCAGGGACAACATGTTCACTTCCTGCCCAACATATCTCTTTCAGGTGATAGTGTAACCAGATAAAAACTTTCCCTGTCACTGGTCCTAATGTTATGGCTGATGAGTGTAGAACCCCTCCCCCCCCTCCACCATGTGAACTCGGTCCATGTTAGTAGAACATAAGACCGTGCGCCCCCAGCAGTGCGGGGATGGCGCCCTCCAGCGGTCACCGAAAGGATATCAAATATCTCCCGATCGTCGATCTTGTCGTGCAGCTCCTCATCCTCGTCCTGTGCGGTCACCCGGCGCTCCCCGCTCCGCTGGTAGATGAGCGGATTGGCATTCTCGAGCTGGCTGCCACCCACCATCTCCGGCTACAGTACACACTACCTGCACTTCCCGGAAACCATACCGAGACACTTCACGTGACCAGCGCAGCGCTTTTCCTCATTGGCCGCCTTTAGGGTTCGTCTCTCTATTCATTGGCCGTCCAAGCTCTGGGATACGCTCGCAGAAGCAGCGTAGGCGGAGCTTGCTTTTCCAGAGCCTATTGGAGACTGAAAAAGCAAGCTCCGCCTTTCCATCCTTATAAGGGCGGAAGTGTTTGGCAGCCATGTTTGTCTCTGGAAAACGGAAACTTTACTTGTCTTTTTTTTTCCTGACAGCAGACACATTTTTTTTAGGTTTTGCTGGCTGCCTATGTTTTCTATGAAAATAAAGAGGATCTTGATTGTAAGTCACACATTGTCTATACAGATTGCAGGTATACACTGCAAGGGGTGGATGAAATAAGGCAATGCAGAAAATGTTTTGTAAACAGTAAGGCTGGGGTCACACTGTCGTATGGAGGAGGTCCTGTGCGTTTAGGCTTCATTCACACCTGAGCGTCGGTCGTTCGGTCGTTTTTTCCGTCGTTTTGTCACACGTATTCATGCTTATTTGCACGTTTGCATACAACGTCGTCCGACGTTTTTGTACTTTGAAGTTTTTTATTTTAGCCAATAGGAAAAATGATCTCACTTGTTGCTATGTTGGTGTATTTTTTTAATCTTCTGCATGGGTGAAATGTTCTATTGATTAAAGCGACGAAACGCCCGTAGCAAACGCACGTTGTTGCGCTAGTCGCTTGAATCGAGCGTTTCCATTACTTTCTATGGGAAATGGAAACGCTCAAAAACTACCAAACCGCCCGATACGTGCAACAAAAAAGGGTCTGGAACTTGTTTGAGCTTCAGGCATCCGGCGTCAGGCGTATTGGAGTGGAGATGTGAACCATCTCCATTGGGAATAATGTATTTTTTCCCCTCTAGTGTTTTTGAGCGTCGCGCTTCAGGCGACAAAACGCTCAGGTGTGAATGCAGCCTTAACGTTTCAGCATACCTCCCAACCAGGGTTGCCAACTTTCAGTGACTATACAAACAGTTTGTAAAATCCATAATTGTTGCATCTGGTAATGGATGTCAGTTACAGACATGCAGCCTACATGTCCATAACGGACAATCAAGGACAGATGCAAAAAGTCCAGTTTTTACAAACTGTTCGTAAATTTACTGAAAGTTGGCAACCCTGCTCCCAACTTTTTGAGATGGGAATGAGGGACACCTATCAGCAAATGTATGCAGGCATAGGACACACCCCTTGCCACGCCCCCTTAAAGGAGAATTATAAAAAAAACAGGATTGGTTAAACCCACAAGTGCGTTTTTTACCACTACTATTCCTTTATATTGGCGTTTGGAATTTACAAATGCAGCAATTTAGAAATCAGATGAAAGGTTTAGTGCTGAAAAACGCTTTTTGATAGATAAAAAGTGCATTTTATATACATCTATATATAGATCAGGAGGAATGGGGGAATGGGGGACAGAGGGACATTACTCCAAATCAGGGACAGTCCTTCGAATTCAGGGACAGTTGGGAGCTATGGTTTCAGGCCCGATCTTATCCCGAATTTTAGACTGAATTCGGACCTGAAACAGACCAAAAAAAGACACACGGGACTCTTGTGCAAATCGCACCGGAGCCGCGGCGGAGATAAGTGAACGGGCTCCATAGAGAGCCGGTCACAATCTCCTGACATTCGAATTGGATGCAGGCAAACCACATCCACATACCGTATTTATCGGCGTATACCGCACACTTTTTTGCCCTGAAAATCAGGGCAAAATTGTGGGTGCACGATATACGCCGATACCCGCTTTCCCGCGTGCTTACAGTTTTGGTGTCTTGCGCGGCGGCTCGTCGGGTCCGGCGTCCGTCTGCGGCTTCGGGTGTCCTCTTCGTGGGGTCCGACGTCCTTCTGCGGCGTCCTCCCTGCTCGATCCCCGTGACGAGTTTGAATACTGCGCCGGCATATACCGAGTGCAGTACACTCGTGTATAGTCGGGCAGGCTCGGCTCCTCTCGCGCTCACATCCTGGAAGTACAGGACGTGAGTGCGAGAGTAGCCGAGCCTGCCCGACTATACACAAGTGTACTGTGCTCGGTATATGCCGGCGCAGTATTCAAACTCGGCGCGGGAATCGAGCGGGGAGGTTGCCGCAGAAGGACGCCGGACCCGACGAAGAGGACACCCGAAGCCGCAGACGGACGCCGGACCCGACGAGGCCGCGCAAGACACCAAAACTGTAAGTACTAAAATGTTTTTTACAGGAATGTGGGGTCCACTTTAGGAGTGCGCGCTATGCACCGGAGCGCGCAATACCCCGATTAATACGGTATTTGGCAACATTGTAAAAAAATGTATAGGGACACTTTTTTCCTGTAGGCGGAGACTTATTATAATTAGGGGTGGGGCATTCATCTGTAGGCTGGTGGTTTAAGTGAAATAGTGGGCGTGGCTCAAATTGGGGTGTGGTTAGAGTATGAAATGAACGAGGGATGAAGGGGGAAAGAGGGAGGGAGAGAGAGAAAGAGATAGGGAGGGAAGGAGAGAGAAGGAAGGAAAGAGGGAGGGAAGGACAGCCGGCCCAGATCCTACACCACAATAGAAATATGTGTATTCCAGAGTTTAACAATCAGCAGATAAAGAGAATTCATACACCTGATGTTAGCGCTTTATTGCGATGGAAGCGCAATATTTATATTATTACATTGTAATATAAAACAAAATCATTCAACTCACCATAATGCCAAATCAGTGGGAACCCTGAGCGTGTCACTCGCCACGTCGCCTGCCATCAGGTGCCTCCTTACACCAGGTGCCCCCAGCAGAGTTCATACTTACATCAGGTGCCCCAGCGGAGTCCCTCCTTACATCAGGTGCCCCCCCAGAGGAGTCCCTCCTTAGATCAGGTGCCCCCAGCAGAGTCCCTCCTTACACCAGGTGCCCCCAGCGGAGTCCCTCCTTACACCAGGTGCCCCCAGAAGAGTCCCTCCTTACATCAGGTGCCACCAGCGGAGTCCCTCCTTACACATGATCCAAAAATTGGACGACAGATGGTACTTTTTTTTTGCATGCTAGTCGTATATCGAACATGAAGAATTTACTAAAGTTGTGAAAATTCTCGTACGACAGAATAAAAGATCGGAAGTGATGTTATATGTGTATTTCTATTGTATTTTCAGACGACAACTGTACTGATTAAACCAAAATCGTACAATTTGGTATTGTACGAAAATTATTTTCCTGCTTGTCCAATCGGATAATATCGGATAAACTGTCGTGATTGTCTCTCGAAAGCTCTGTACTAACGATCCGTTTATCGTACAATTGCTTCGAAAGCGGTATTTTTCGTACAATTTTCGGATCGTGTGTACGGGCCATAACTGACCAATACTGACGTCGCTAGTGACACTTATGGCCCGTACACACGATCCGAAAATCAGATAAAAAATACAGATAATCGGATCGTTAGTACAGAGCTTTCGAGAGCCGATCACGACAGTTCATCAGATATTATCCAATCGGACAAACACAAAAACAAATTCTCGGACAATACCAGATCGTCTGATTTTCATTTAATCAGTATAGTTGTCTTCCAAAAATACAATAGAAATACATTACAACACATACATTTTTTTTCCCAATTGGGAAAAAACACTGCGCTAACAAATTAATATGTGAACGTGAGGAAGTCCCAAATTGATATAAGGGAAAAAGCTGCCAGTACCAATTACCTAAGAGACCAAAAGTAAATAAACAATATATAAATATAAGGTACAGCGCTAAGTGAAAAAATCTTGAAACCAAATTGTGAAATATATGAATAACGTGTCTAAAATATTAATAAATGACAAAGAATAAATAACGTGGGTTGAAACATACAACTGTGAAGAGAAAGTTCCAAACTATAAATATTAAAGTCCATAAACTGTGATTCACATAAGTAAAGGTTGGATGAGTAAAGAGAAAAAATCTTCTTCCACCAAGAGGACACCCAGCGAGTAAGATGTAGTCTCCTTACCACAGATGGGTGACCGTCATTACAGCGGTCTAGATAGGCACAGGGGGCCAGATTCACAAAAGAGATACGACGGCGTATCTTCTGATACGGCGTCGTATCTCTGTGATCCGCCCGTCCTAACTATGCGATCAGGTTACGCATAGCTAGCCCTAAGATCCGACAGGTGTAATTGACTTACACTGTCGGATCTTAAGGATGCAATTCTAGGCCGGCCACTAGGTGGCGAGGCCATTGCGGTCGGCGTAGAATATGCAAATGACTAGTTACGGCGATCCCCAAACGTCCACGCTGCCCGTCGATCTAACTTTACGTAGTTTCGCCGCGTAAAATTAGGGCTGAGCCCTAGTTGTTCTAAGCAGCCGTTTTCTCCAGCAGCCAATCAGAGGAGTGTTTCCCTCGCGGGGCATGCTGGGGGAGGGTATTTCTTGGGCAGACGCCATTTTTGTGGGGTCTTCGCTCGTTCCTGGTTCCAGGTGTGGCACCCACCTTTAGGGTGTGCGCACATCACGGGTCCCGGCGAGATGGCCTACCAGGCCGGGGCGCACGTGCTACGTGGAGTTCCTGACTCTGGGCCCTAACTAAAGCTGCAAAGGGGCCCCAGTGACTTACTGGGTCCCCACATTCCATGAAGAAGATCCCAAGCGAGTTGTGCTGTTCGGTGGGGCGTCGGTCTGAGGTGAGCCCCGAGGCAGGTGATCCAATAGGGCTAGACAATCCATCGGGGATCTGGGTGGCCAGACACTGAGAAGTTGTATGCTGCAACTTGTCAATGGGTGACCCCAAAATCAATAAGTCTACCTGAGGGAGATTCAGGCAAAATTATATTCATTGAGAGGATTCGCTTTATTATCCACGTTCCTGAGTAGAGGGCCTGTGGCAGAGGTTCCACTCTAAATTCTAATCCTATTAGAGCCAAGTCGTGGCAGAGACTTGTTCCTTCCCAGAAGTTCTAAGTGATACTCTGGCTGCCAGGTCGGTGTGAGAGGCCTGTCCAGGTACACTTTACGTGGCGACGTGAGTTAAAGTCCCATTGGAGGCAGGACTGCTTCCGTTATCCATAGGCCTGAATCTGCAAATTCTCCTTTCACCAACCTCAGTGCTTGAGCTTTCGGGTGCACACCCTAATGCAATAGCCTGCGCACGCCTATGCCTACAGCCAGGGCTTTTTTTCAGGGGGAACTTGGGGGAACTCAGTTCCACCACCTTTGGCTCAGACCCTTTGGTGCCTGCTCACCACAATCACTTGTAAACACAGAAGTCTGGTTTCTGGGTTTACAAGTGACAATTCTGCACTCTGTATGTAACCCCCCTAAACTCTGCACTCTGTATATAATGCAATCCTGGTATTTAATGCCATTTTAAGACCCTTTTACTGTTTATGAAATCTGAACTGGGTCGTGGTTGAGTTCCTGCACCTATTTTCTGAGAAAAAAAGCTCTGCCTACAGCCATGATCATTGGCTGTAACCTGCCGACAAATTTGTGCTGTGTCCACAGCACAGGCCAGCAGGGAGTTCACACATGTGTGCCCTTAACGGGGAAGTTCAGCGTTAACATACAGTTGCGTTGTCTAACCTGCAGCTGCCGCCTTTCCGCAGTAAGACCCCTTTCATATTGAGGTGGTTTTCAGGCATTTTAGCGCTAGAAATATCGCCTGTAAAGCGCCTGAAAAAAGATGTTAGGAAAAGTCCTGCAAGAAGCATCTTTGGGGCGGTTTGGGAGCGCTCCCAAAACGCCCTGCCCATTGAAATGAATGGACTGCGCTTCCAAAGTGGCTGAAAAGCGATTTGGAAGCGCCGCAACACGTGCGCTTTTAACCCCTTCTTCGGAATTAAAAGCACCCCACTAGCGGCTGAAAAGCGGTAAATCGCCGTTAAAACGAGTGGCGCCTTAGCGCTAACGCGGCCGCGGCTCAGTATGAAAGGGGTCTAAATGTTCTGTGGGCAGGCGGCAAGTTGTTAAATCCCAACTTTGGCCAAACATTTGATTCTGAGAGAACCCAATCAGGGAGATTCACCCTCTCAGTCCTGGTGGACATTGTCACTGCCACTGAAAGTGAAGGAAATCACAACCTTTTGAGTTGTCGCACAAACTGGAATGCAGTGGAAGTCTTACAGTGATGTCACAACTTAAAGAGAACCTTCACCCTAACTTGTCCTCCCTGCCTCCTCTCCCCTCCCTCGCTTATGGACATTCATTTTTCATAAAGGCATTTATTTGAGCTGCAGATATGCATGTGTCGGGTACCCAACCATCTACGCATGTGGCGGGTACCCAACCATCTACGCATGTGGCGGGTACCCAACCATCTACGCATGTGGCGGGTACCCAACCATCTACGCATGTGTCGGGTACCCAACCATCTACGCATGTGTCGGGTACCCAACCATCTACGCATGTGTCGGGTACCCAACCATCTACGCATGTGGCGGGTACCCAACCATCTACGCATGTGTCGGGTACCCAACCATCTACGCATGTGTCGTGTACCCAACCATCTACGCATGTGTCGGGTACCCAACCATCTACGCATGTGGCGGGTACCCAACCATCTACGCATGTGTCGGGTACCCAACCATCTACGCATGTGTCGGGTACCCAACCATCTACGCATGTGGCGGGTACCCAACCATCTACGCATGTGTCGGGTACCCAACCATCTACGCATGTGGCGGGTACCCAACCATCTACGCATGTGTCGGGTACCCAACCATCTACGCATGTGTCGGGTACCCAGCCATCTACGCATGTGTCGGGTACCCAACCATCTACGCATGTGTCGGGTACCCAACCATCTACGCATGTGTTGGGTACCCAACCATCTACGCATGTGGCGGGTACCCAACCATCTACGCATGTGTCGGGTACCCAACCATCTACGCATGTGTCGGGTACCCAACCATCTACGCATGTGTCGGGTACCCAACCATCTACGCATGTGTCGGGAACCCAACAATCTACGCATGTGTCGGGTACCCAACCATCTACGCATGTGTCGGGTACCCAACCATCTACGCATGTGGCGGGTACCCAACCATCTACGCATGTGTCGGGTACCCAACCATCTACGCATGTGTCGGGAACCCAACCATCTACGCATGTTTCGGGTACCCAACCATCTACGCATGTGGCGGGTACCCAACCATCTACGCATGTGTCGGGTACCCAACCATCTATGCATGTGTCGGGAACCCAACCATCTATGCATGTTTCGGGTACCCAACCATCTACGCATGTGTCGGGTACCCAACCATCTACGCATGTGTCGGGTACCCAACCATCTACGCATGTGTCGGGTACCCAACCATCAACGCATGTTTCGGGTACCCAACCATCTACGCATGTGTCGGGTACCCAACCATCTACGCATGTGTTGGGTACCCAACCATCTACGCATGTGTCGGGTACCCAGCCATCTACGCATGTGTCGGGTACCCAACCATCTACGCATGTGTCGGGTACCCAACCATCTACGCATGTGTCGGGAACCCAACCATCTACGCATGTTTCGGGTACCCAACCATCTACGCATGTGTCGGGTACCCAACCATCTACGCATGTGTCGGGTACCCAACCATCTACGCATGTGTCGCGTACCCAACCATCTACGCATGTGTCGGGTACCCAACCATCTACGCATGTGTCGAGTACCCAACCATCTACGCATGTGTCGGGTACCCAACCATCTACGCATGTGTCGGGTACCCAACCATCTACGCATGTGTCGGGTACCCAACCATCTATGCATGCGGAAAGATGGCTATTATGGAAGCCTGAAACCTTCCTTGTCTTTGCACGTGCATGGAAATTCCACTTTTCTTGTGCAGATGCACTGCTGGACTCTGGAAGGGCCTAAAGGCTGACAAACATTCACACATTTATACTTTTTCTATTGTCGTTAGGGACACCTAGGGACTATAATGCATTTTTGTTTCAAAAACACCTCAATTAGGAAAATAGAAATGATTTTGTCCACTAGATGGCGCTGACAACATAGCAGTCACACAAAATAATGGAAGAACTGCATTTTTGCCCTGATTGTGCGAATGCTTGTCACATCTGAACAACACATATTTCTATACATAGAGTACTGCACTGTTGAGTACTTAGGGCCAGATTCACAGAGGAGATACGACGGCGTATCTCCTGATACACCGTCGTATCTCCTGTCGTATCAATGCGGCTGATTCATAGAATCAGTTCCGCATAGATAGCCCTAAGATCCGACAGGTGTAACTTACACCGTCGGATCTTAGGATGCAATTCTAGGCCGGACGCTAGGTGGCGATTCCATTGCGGTCGGCGTAGAATATGCAAATGACTAGTTACGGTTTTCGCGTTCGTTACGTCGTCACTAGTAATTTTTTCCCCGTCGCAAAGTTACACCTGCTTTAACATGGCTTAACTTTAGTCGAGCCATGTTAAAGTATGGCCGTCGTTCCCAGGTCGAATTTCAATTTTTTTTTGTTTTGGCGTAAGACGTCCGTGAATACGAATGGACGCTACGCACGTCGCCGTTCTAAAAAATGACGTCACATCGCGCAAAGCACGGCGGGAATTTCTAAACTGAGCATGCGCAGTACGTCCAGCGTGGGAGCGTGCCTAATTTAAATGGTACACGCCCCATTTGAATTGGGCGGGCTTGAGCCGGACGTGTTTACGATACACCGCCGCAAATTTACAGGTAAGTGCTTTGTGGATCAAGCACTTACACTGAAAACTTGCGGCGTTGTAACGTAAACGGGTTACGTTGCGCCGCCGCAAATGTACCTGAATCTGGCCCTTAGTGTATGTGTGTTTAGGTGGGATAAAACAAATAAATCAAAAGGTGCATTATTTTATCTGGGCCCTACTACAGGTACAAACAACATATAATGCACAAATATGTGATATCCACATGCACGTGGGGATTACAAGAGATTTTTTTTTGTTTGTTTTTTGTTTTTTTAGTAGTGAGTCAAGATAATGTCAAAAAATGTACAGCTAAAGTTTAGTACATGATATTTACTTTTTACTATTTCAGTTTTCCTTTGATCATGAAACTCATAAGAATCTGGAGATATTCTTTATCATTTAGGCATGGTTCACATATATGCAAATTGGATGTGTTTTAATTGCATCCAATTCGTATAGCGTGAATGTGACCGGCTCTCAATGGAGCCAGATCAATATGTCTGGGGGGCCGCAGTGCGGTTTTGGAAAGGATCCTGTGTGTTTTTGGGTCTGGTTAAGTTGGTAATTCAGGCAAAAATTTGTATCTGAATCGGTGAACAGAAACGCACCGGACTCTGGACTGCAAACCGCAGCTGGGCATGTGTGAACCCAGCCTTATGAGCAAATAAAAGCTGAATTATAACGCCACCTTCACACTGAGCAGCGCCAGGGGTCGGCGGTAAATGGTTAAAAGCACCCGCAAACACCGCTGCAGCGGCACTTTGCCGGAGCTGCCCATTGATTTCAATGGGCAGGGGCGGTGTATACACCGCTCCTACAGCGCCTCAAAGATGCTGCTTGCAGGATTTTTTTGAGTGTCCTGCCAGCGCACCGCTCCATTGTGAAAGCACTTGAACTTTTACATTGGAGTGAAAGGAGAGGCGTTTTACAGGCACTTTGCAGGCGCTATTTTTAGCGCTATAGCGCCTGTAAAGGGCCTCAGTGTGAAAGGAGTCTAATTCACCTGGTAACAATAAGTAGTTGCAAAGAGGCAAGGTTTGTTTTATTTTTATTTATTTATTTCAGGTACTTATATAACGCCATCAATTTACGCAGCACTTTTATATATATATATATATATATATATATATATATATATATATATATACATAGGCGTGTACAATGGGTGTGCCAGGTGTGCCTGGGCACACCCTAATCCTGGGGTTGGCAACCTGTCAATGGTGGGCAGGTGACAGGTAAACCACAATCCTTCCTTGCCGACCCTCAGAACCTGGACAGGAGAGGTGGTGGGGGTGGAATTTAGTGGAACTGATCTGTATTTTCCTTCTGCAGCAGCTGAAGGTAGGCTTCTCCTACTCTCCCTTTTGTCAACATTCAGCTGCCACAGGAGGAAAATATAGGGGATCGGTACTAATATATGGAAACCCTCTTTTCTCGGTTCCATTTTCTTCTGTTGCCTGGGTCCCCCATGTGTTCCCTTGCTCACTCTCTCCCCCCCCCCCATTGTAGAATAGTTTTGATTGCTTGTCATCAATAAGTTATTGGCCCCACATCCCTTTGATTAATAACAATTTAGAGGAAGGAATTTAGGACTTTAAAGGTGCAAAACACACAGAAAATATCAAAAATATTTTTTATTTTATAAAAGTTATAATTTGACAGAATTCAATCCATCTGAATAATGCTAAACAATTTCAGAGTGTGCAGAATGACAACATTCTCAACATGTTTCACCACTGTATAGTAGCTTCCTCAGGAGATTTACATTTGTCAGGCACTGTCTACTGAAAAAAGAAAAAGAAATTAATAATACATATATTTACAATAACAAACAATATATATTATATAAATGTACAGTATCTTATATAAATATACAAACGATACTGTACACAAGGCATGAAGTTATACGCAGTACATGTATCAAATCCCAAATTTGGCTGGGGTCACAAGAATCAATACATGGAGGAAGCAACATTTACCTGTATGAAAAGGTAAATGTTTTCTTCCTCCATGTACTGATTCTTGTGACCCCAGCCAAATTTGGGATTTGATACATGTACTGCTTATAACTTCATGCCCTGTGTATCTTTTGTATAATTATTGTAAATATATGTATTGTTCATTTATTTTTATTTTTTCAGTAGACAGTGCCTGACAAATATAAATCTCCTGAGGAAGCTACTATACAGTGGTGAAACATGTTGAGAATTTTGTCATTCTGCACACTCTGAAATTTTTTAGCATTATTCAGATGGATTATATTTTGTCAAATTTTAACCTTTATAAAATAAAAATAATTTTTGATATTTTCTGTGTGTTTTGCACCTTTAAAGTCCCAAATTCATTCCTCTAAATTGTCCCTCCCTCCCATTGTTTCAGAATGGAGAGCGGGGAAGAGGCCGGTAAATACCGTATTTATCGGTGTATACCGCATGCTTTTTTGCCCCAGGGCAAAATTGTGGGTGTGCGATATACGCCGATACCCACTTCCCGTGCCGTGTTTGAATGCCTGCGCCGACATATACCGAGCAACATATACCGAGCAGAGTACACTCGGGTACATGGAAGAGGAGTGGTGGTGAGGGGGTTTCTGTAGTCCTGACTAAAACACTGCTCCTCCATAGATACAGCACAGTGAGTGAGCATTGTCACTAGGGTTGCACCGATACCGGTATTGGTGCAGATACTAAGCATTTGTATGAGTACTCGTGCAAATACTCCGATACCTGAAACTGATACCTTTGCGGTGCGATTTGAGCTCATACAAAATGAATGGGCTCAAATCAGACAACAATCACAGATGTTGCCCACAGGGGGGCGGTAAAGAGCTGAAAAACCCGTGATTTGGTGAAAGTTGGCTGAAAAAGTCCTGCGGTGTGTCTACATACCAAGTTCACGGCCAACGCCTATTCGGAGCAAAATCCATGGAAAAGTCAGATGGAAGTCCGATCGTGTGTATGAGGCTTTAGTATGCTACATGTTTGCACCAATGGACCATGAGCTATAGGTGTAGTAATTATCAGCAGGGATTCCTTGAGACCGCAGAGCAGGTCCGGACTGGGACAAGAAATAGGCCCGGGCATTTTAAAATGGGCAGTCCTGTCCCTGGGGGAGTAGGTCGGAGATGGGGGGCGGGCGTTCGCGGGGGTGGTTGGTGACCAGATATTCATCCCAAGAACCATCCCCAATTATACAAAGAGACATCCTCAGAACAGCAAAAAGACATCACCAGATCAGCAAAGAGACAGCCCCCAGACCAGCAAAGAGACAGCCCCCAGACCAGCAAAGATGGCTCCAGACCAGCAAAGAGACATCCCCAGACCAGCAAAGAGACATCCCTAGACCAGCAAAGATGGCTCCAGACCAGCAAAGAGACATCCCCAGACCAGCAAAGAGACATCCCCAGACCAGCAAAGATGGCTCCAGACAAGCAAAGAGACAGCCCCCAGGACCAGCAAAGAGACATCCCCCAGACCAGCAAAGAGACATCCCAGGACCAGTAAAGAGACAGCCCCCAGACCAGAAAAGAGTCATCCCTAGACATCCCCAGACCAGCAAAAAGACCAGCAAAGAGACACTAAAGAGACAGCCCCCAGGACCAGCAAAGAGACAGCCCCCAGGACCAGCAAAGAGAAGGCCCCCAGGACCAGCAAAGAGAAGGCCCCCAGACCAGCAAAGAGACGGCCTGCAGACCAGCAAAGAGACGGCCCCCAGACCAGCAACGAGATGGCCCCCAGACCAGCAAAGAGACAGCCCCCAGACGAGCAAAGAGACATCCCCCAGACCAGCAAAGAGACAGCCCCCAGACCAGCAAAGATATGGCCCCCAGACCAGCAAAGAGACGGCCCCAGACCAGCAAAGAGACATCCCCAGACCAGCAAAGATGGCTCCAGACCAGCAAAGAGACATCCCCCAGACCAGCAAAGAGACATCCCAGGACCAGCAAAGAGACATCCCCCAGACCAGCAAAGAGACATCCCAGGACCAGCAAAGAGACAGCCCCCAGACCAGAAAAGAGCCATCCCTAGACATCCCCAGACCAGCAAAGAGACCAGCAAAGAGACACCAAAGAGACAGCCCCCAGGACCAGCAAAGAGACAGCCCCCAGGACCAGCAAAGAGAAGGCCCCCAGGACCAGCAAAGAGAAGGCCCCCAGACCAGCAAAGAGACGGCCTGCAGACCAGCAAAGAGACGGCCCCCAGACCAGCAACGAGATGGCCCCCAGACCAGCAAAGAGACAGCCCCCAGACCAGCAAAGAGACATCCCCCAGACCAGCAAAGAGACAGCCCCCAGACCAGCAAAGATATGGCCCCCAGACCAGCAAAGAGACGGCCCCAGACCAGCAAAGAGACATCCCCAGACCAGCAAAGATGGCTCCAGACCAGCAAAGAGACAGTCCACAGACCAGCAAAGAGACAGCCCCCAGGACCAGCAAAGAGACAGCCCCCAGGACCAGCAAAGAGACAGCCCCCAAACCAGCAAAGAGATATCCCCAGACCAGCAAAAATGGCTCCAGACCAGCAAAGAGACAGCCCCCAGACCAACAAAGAGACAGCCCCCAGACCAGCAAAGAGACAGCAACCAGACCAGTAAAGAGACAGCCCCCAGGACCAGCAAAGAGACAGTCCCTAGACCAGCAAAGAGACATCCCCAGACCAGCAAAGATGGCTCCAGACCAGCAAAGAGACAGCCCACAGGACCAGCAAAGAGACACCACCCAGGACCAGCAAAGAGACAGCCCCCAGGACCAGCAAAGAGACAGCCCACAGGACCAGCAAAGAGACAGCCCACAGGACCAGCAAAGAGGCAGCCTCCAGGACCAGCAAAGAGACAGCCCACAGGACCAGCAAAGAGGCAGCCCCCAGGACCAACAAAGAGACAGCCCCATACCTGTAAAGAGACAGTGTCATACCTGTAAAGAGATAGCACCATAACTGTAAAGAGACAGCCCCATACAGACAGCTCCATACCAGTAAAGAGACAGCCCCAATCCACTCCCTGTGCAGCCTTCACAATGTCCCGGCCGGTGTTAGGAGAGAGGCTGCTTGCCTGTCTCCTTTAGTGTAGATATAACTCCAGCGCGGCTGGCCCGCGCGGTGTCTGTCCCCTGCATGCACTTCCTGTCACAGGACAGGAGTCTTCTCTTCTGCCTTTAGGAATGCCCGTATAGCAGGAGGTGAGCGGCGGCCACGGTCTGTGTTAACCCTGCCCTGACCGCGGTCCCCACTCACCTCACGCTGTGCGGCCCACTCATCGAGAGGCCGCTCCTCCTACAAAATGCAGCCCAGGGACCGCGGCCCACCGGGAAAACGCCCGGTGTGCCCTATGGCCTGCGCAGAGTTATTTAAGGGTTCTTACATGTTACTAAGGTTGAGAAAGTCTAAGTAGAGGGTAAGTAGAAATAGGAATTAAAACATTTAACACAAGGGGATGTGTGATTAAAAATAATAATAAATAAAATAATAATATTAAATAATAATAATAATAATAATAATAATAATAATAATAATAATAATAATAATAATAATAAAAAACTGGAGTTGCAATTTAAAGTATATGTATAGCTAAAATATTTTTTCCTAGTTTGGGATTCTTTCCAACTCTATCTAAAACTAAAAAAAAAAAAGTAAAAATAAGTTTGGGCTATAGATACACTTTAATGAGAGGGTTGCTTAAATTTATCAAAATATTGCCAACCCTAAGCTATATATACATTACAAATATTCTTGTCACGTGCCAGCATCTATTGCATATTGCCCTGTAAGGTCAAAAAAAGTTAAACAGTAGCGAGGAAAAGCACAGGGCAGGTCATTGACAGAATGCAAAGTTCAGGTGCCTCTGAAATGCCGTATTCCACAATAGTATATTTAGTTTACATAGTACAGGAATGGATGCTGAATCATAGCACAGAATCCTAAAGAGGCAGAGAAAATTCAATACATTTTTCAATGCTGTTTTTACAAAATCTATAAAGGATTTGCAAAGTAGAGCAGCATTATACAGTATAAATAACTACACTGGGCCAGATCCACAGAGCAAGTACGCCGGCGTATCTACTGATATGCCGGCGTACTTTCAAATTTCCCGCGTCGTATCGTTGTTTTGAATCCTCAAAACAAGATACGACGGCTTCGGGGTTAGATCCGACAAGTGTACGTCTTTGTACGCCTTCGGATCTAAGATGCAATACTTCGGCGTCCGCTGGGTGGCGTTTTCCGCGTCGGGTATGCAAATTAGCAATTTACGACGATCCACGAACGTACGCGCGGCCGTCGCATTTTCTAACAACGTCTGTAGTCGGCTTTTTCCAGCGTATAGTTAAAGCTGGTATTTTGCGGCGTATAGATAGACTTGCCATGTTAAGTATGGCCGTCGTTCTCGTTTTTTTTTTGCGTAAGTCCTCCGTGAATAGGGATGGACGTAACTCACGTCTAAGTTCAAAAAATGACGTCGTTGCGACGTCATTTCGCGCAAAGCACGGCGGGAAATTTCTGGACGCCGCATGCGCATTTCATTTGGCGCGGGGACGCGCTTCATTTAAATGAAACCCGCCCCCAACCCGCCCAATTTGAAATACGCCGCCAGAAATACACTACGCTGCCGTAACTTACGGCGCAAACTCGCTGAGGATTCGAAAATGCGCCAGGTAAGGTACGGCGGCGTAGCGTATCTCTGATATGCTGCGCGGAACTAAATGTATGTGGATCTGGCCCACTATATTCATAACTCCCAAATGTCCCTGATTTCGAGGGACTGTCTCTGATTTGGAACAAAGCCCCTCTTCACTCCTTATTTGTCCCTCATTTTGGTCTGATCTATATAGTTATATATAAAATGCACTTTTTGTCTTTCAAAAAGTGGTTCCCAGAGCTAAACCTTTCATCCAATTTCTAAACTGCTGCATTTGAAAAATTGAAAAAAAGAAATAGTAGTGGTAATGAAAAAATTCACTTGTGGGTTTTACTAATCCTTTTTTTGTATAATTCTCTTTTAAGGGGGGGTGGCAGGGGTGTGTGTTCTATGACCATGGGCGTCCACTCCATAGGGCAAGGGGGTGTGACGATCCTGTCTAATATATATATCTGATTGATTTATTGGATCTCAGCTGCGGAGGTTTCTCAGGTGTAAACCAATAGTCACTCTATTATTTGGTAAGAGTTGATGGTTTATATCATCACAACCTCTGATGGAATACCAATACAATCAAGGAGCTTCTGATTCCGTAAGCTAGTATTAGCAGCACAGGGTTGCGCCAAAACACATAAATCATATATTAAGCGTTAACTTGATTCAAACAAAAGTCTATGGTTCAAGAGCAGTATTAGTAAATCTGATTATTGGTCAGTCATAGCATTAACCGATGTACCTTGTGGCAGGTGTCAAGTATGCAGATAGGGTAGCATGCATCTACAGAGTTCCATAGAAGGTGGGCATATAATCCCCTAGTAACAATTACATCATTGATACAAATACTTGTGGTACTGCTGGTCTTCCACAGGAGATAGCTGTGAGCTGGAGTGCTATGAAGGAATGCCTGGAACGCTGAAGGCTGGTGAGGGTGTCAGCTGTAATCTGGAATGCTGTGGAGGGATGTCTGTAACCCTGAAAGCTGGTAAGGGTGAGCTGGAGGCTGGAAGTGGAGAGGAGAGCCTGTAGGGGATGCTGGGCGCAGACCAGGACGAGGGTTCGGGCGTCAGCACGAGCAGTCATTCAGGGGTCTTGAGAACAGGTCCCGGGTGACGGCAGGGGTCCAACAAAATAGCGGAACACCCTGCCGTCATTGCTGTAGGTTTAAATAGCCCGCGCAGCGCGGGAAAGGAGGAACCACGCTGGGGCGCGCTTCCGCGTTCCAGCGTGGAACGCAAGCCGCGGCGCACCGGAAGTGACGCGGCGGAGTCAGGGAGACGAGCGCAGCTGTATGAGTCAGGTAAAGCTGCACTCGTCTTACATAGTATAACGCTAATGGCGTTACAGGGGGGGCAATTGACCCCCCCCTGGAAAATCGAGAAGGTGTTGAAGAGTTTTGTGGCCACGGCTGTTTGAGCGGTCCCGGGTCGGGTCGGATGTCACACAGGCACAGCAAACAGAGTGAAGCCGCCTCCCCCTCCAGTGTTTATGTATACACAGGGGGAGGGAACCTGCTGTGCCTGTGCAGCTCTGATGGCTGATCTGAGGTACTGAATGGGATGAGGGGAGGGGGGTCCATCTGTGCTGAAGGGGGGGGTCTGTACTGAAGGGGGGTCTGTGCGGAAGGGGGGGTCCATCTGTGCTGAATGGAGGGGTTTGTGAGGAATGGGGGGGTCTGTGCTGAAGGGGGGGGTCTGTGCTGAAACGGGGGTCCATCTTTGCTGAAGGGGGGGTCTGTACATTCTCTAGGCTATATTTAAATGGGCATGGAGTGAAGCTGTATTATCGGTAAAGCAGTACTAAAAAGTGGCGCTTTACCATAGTTTTAGATGCGCTATTTGGTCGCTTGCAGGGCACGTTTAACCCCCGCTAGCGTTTGAAGAAAGGGTTTAATGCGACTGTATCGCTGCTGCCGAATCGCTCCTCCCTGAAAAGATTTCAGCGGATGTCCATGTCCATGACTACATACTTTTGCTAATAAGTGTCCCTCATTCCCATCTTAAAAAGTTGTAAGGTATGCTATATTGTCAAAAGTATTGGGACACCTGCCTTTACACGCACATGAACTTTGATAGCATCTCAGTCTTATTGAGTTGGCCAACCCTTTACAGCTTCAACTCTTCTGGGAAGGCTGTCCACAAGGTTTAGGAGTGTATCTATGGGAATGTTTGACCATTCTTCCAGAAGAACATTTGTGAGGTCAGGCACTGATATTGGACGAGAAGGCCTGGCTCTCAGTCTCCACTCTAATTTATCCAAAAGGGGTTAAGGTCAGGACTTTGTGCAGGCCAGTCAAGTTCCCTCACCCCAAACTCACTCATCCATGTCTTTATGGACCCTGCTTTGTGCACTGGTTGGCAGTCATATCCAGGGCCGTCTTTACCGCAGGGCAAAACGGGCAGCTGCCCAGGGCCTAGTCATTGTTGGGGGGCCCAAACAGCTGCCCCTTTAATGCCGCGGTGTCCTCCGGCGCTTCTCAGTTCCGTCACTTGTAAATGCAGAAGCGCTGCCTCTGTATTTACAACTCCTCTCTCCACGGCCACTCAAACCCCTCCCTCCTCTATACATCGATCTAGCTACACCAGTGCCACGCGCTATAGGAGAGCAGATGAGGGAGGGGCGGGGGAATATACACAAGCGCCGAACACTATAGGACAACAGAGGAGGGAGGGGCGGGGGAATATATACAAGCTCCGAATACTATAGGACAACAGAGGAGGGAGGGGCGGGGGAATATATACAAGCTCCGAATACTATAGGACAACAGAGGAGGGAGGGGCAGGAATCTATACATAGAGAAGCTCCTCCTGAGTGGCAGCCTGCACGGACACACTGTGAGTACTCTGCAGCTCCACTCTGACGTTTTCTAGGAGGCAGGAGAGGAACTGGGGGGAACTCTGAACTGGGGAAGAGAGCTTTGTACTGTAGAAGGGGGAGATTCACACAGCACTGCACACCCCATACACATGCATCCCTCCGCCCTGCACTCCACGCACAGCGCACCCCTCCACCCTGCACTCCACGCACAGCACACCCCACCGCCCTGCACTCCACGCACAGCGCACCCCTCCACCCTGCACTCCACGCACAGCACACCCCTCCGCCCTGCACTCCACGCACAGCACACCCCACCACCCTGCACTCTGCGCACAGCGTACCCCTCTGGCCTGCACTCCACGCACAGCGCACCCCTCCACCCTGCACTCCACGCACAGCACACCCCTCCGCCCTGCACTCCACGCACAGCACACCCCACCACCCTGCACTCTGCGCACAGCGTACCCCTCTGGCCTGCACTCCACGCACAGCGCACCCCTCAGTCCTGCACTCCATGCATAGCGCACCCCTCAGCCCTGCACTCCGTGCACCCCTCAGCCCTGCACTCCATGCACAGCCTCTAGCAACCAATTGGTGAGCGGTAATGATGTGCAGTAACCTCTAGCAACCAATCAGTGAGTGGTAAGGATGTGCAGTAATCTCTGGCAACCAATCAGTGAGCAGTATTAATGTGCAGTAACCTCTAGCAACCAATCAGTGAGTGGTAAGGATGTGCAGTAACCTCTAGCAACCAATCAGTGAGCAGTATTAATGTGCAGTAACCTTTAACAACCAATCAGCAAGCAGAAATTGTGTTCTGTAAGTTCGAGCAACTAATCACTGAGCCGTAATGTGTGCTGTAACCTCTAGTAACCAATCGCTGTCTGATCTGCTGCAGTGAACTGATTTTGAGTATAGCTGCTATTTATTGTATGTCTTAGAGTGAAGGCTTTGGGGGGGGGGGGGGAATGTTTGCCCAAGGCCCAATAAATATTTAAGACGGCCCTGGTCATATCACAAAGTTGGGAACATGAAATTGTCCAAAATGTCTTATGCTGACCCCTTAACCACTTCCCGACCGCCGCATGTAAATGTACGTCCACAGAATGCCACGTACAGACACATGGGCGTACATGTACGTCCTTGCCTTCTAGCGGGTGGGGGGTCCGATCGGGACCCCCCCCGCTACATGCGGCGGTCGGATTCCCGCGGGGAGCGATCCGGGACGACGGCGCGGCTATTCGTTTATAGCCGCTCCGTCGCGATCGCTCCCCGGAGCTGAAGAACGGGGAGAGCCGTATGTAAACACGGCTTTCCCGTGCTTCACTATGGCGCTGCATCGATCGAGTGATCCCTTATGTAGGGAGACTCGATCGATGACGTCAGTCCTACAGCCACACCCCCCTACAGTTGTAAACCCACACTAAGTGAACACTAACTCCTACAGCACCCCCTGTGGTTAACTCCCAAACTGCAACTGTAATTTTCTCAATAAACAATGCAATTTAAATGCATTTTTTGCTGTGAAAATGACAATGGTCCCAAAAATGTGTCAAAATTGTCCAAAGTGTCCGCCATAATGTCGCAGTCACGAAAAAAATCGCTGATCGCCGCCATTAGTAGTAAAAAAAATAAATTAATAAAAATGCAATAAAACTATCCCCTATTTTGTAAACGCTATAAATTTTGCGCAAACCATCGATAAACGCCTATTGCGATTTTTTTTACCAAAAATAGGTAGAAGAATACGTATCGGCCTAAACTGAGGAAAAAAATAATTTTTATATATGTTTTTGGGGGATATTTATTATAGCAAAAAGTAAAAAATATTGTTTTTTTTTCAAAATTGTCGCTCTATTTTTGTTTATAGCGCAAAAAATAAAAACCGCAGAGGTGATCAAATACCACCAAAAGAAAGCTCTATTTGTGGGGAAAAAAGGACGCCAATTTTGTTTAGGAGCCACGTCGCACGACCGCGCAATTGTCTGTTAAAGCGACGCAGTGCCGAATCGCAAAACCTGGCCTGGGCATTAAGCTGCCTAAAGGTCCGGGGCTTAAGTGGTTAAGAGTTCCCTTCCCTGGAACTAAGGGGCCAAGCCCAGCCCCTAAAAACACCCCACACCATAATCCCCCCTCCACCAAGTGATTTGGTGCCTGACATCACAAATGCGCTTCTGGAAGAATGGTCAAACATTCCCATAGACACACTCCTAAACCTTGTGGACAGCCTTCCCAGAAGAGTTGAAGCTGTTATAGCTGCAAAGGGTGGGCCAACTCAATACTGAACTCTGTGGACATTGTCTTTTTAACCACTTCCCTACCGGCCCATAGTAAAATGACGTCCACAAAGAACCTCTGCCGTTCAGAGTGGACGTCATATGACGTCCTGGGCTTTCCGGGTGGATATCTGAATGATGCCTGCAGCTAGAGGCATCATTCAGATATCCTTCTCTTGTGCCGGTGGTTCCGCCGCTAGATCGTTCTTACAGGCGGCGGGAGGGGACATCCCCCCCTCCCGCCGCCATCCGGTGCTTCTCCGGGCTCTCCCGTGCCATCGGGGGCCCGGAGAACGAATCGTCCGGCGCTCGCAGGAAGCATAGAGATGACTGGTGACCAGATGGTCACCAGTCATCTCTATGACCGTCGGAGGACCCGGGCGCGATGTGATGACGTCACGCCCGGGTCCCCGTAAGTAAACAAAGCCCTGATTGCGGCTGCTAAGCAACGGTAAACATGAGATCTGTGAATTTTTTTTCACGATCTCATGCTTTCAGGCCTGGAGGAGAGATGTGAGGTCTTATTGACCCCGCATCTCTCCATAAAGAGTACCTGTCACACACATTCCTATTACAAGGGATGTTTACATTCCTTGTAATAGGAATAAAAGTGATAATAAAAAAAAAAAAAGTGTAAAAAAATAAATAAATATGTAAAAAAAAAAAAAAAGGAAAAAAAAAAAATTTTTTTTTTTAACGCCCCTGTCCCCAGTAGCTTGCGCGCAGAAGCGAACGCACACGCAAGTCCCGCCGACATATGTAAACGCCGTTTAAACCACATATGTGAGGTATCGCCGCGTGCGCTAGAGTGCCAGCAACAATTCTAGCACTAGATCTCCTCTGTAAATCTAAACTGGTAACCTGTAAAAATTTTCAAAGCTTTGCCTATGGAGATTTTTAAGTAACGAAGTTTGGCGCCATTCCACGAGTGTGCGCAATTTTAAAGCGTGACATGTTAGGTATCTATTTACTCGGTGTAACATAATCTTTCATATTTTACAAAAAAATTGGGCTAACTTTACTGTTTTGTTATTTTTTTAATTCATGAAACAATTTTTTTCCAAAAAAAAGGCGTTTGAAAAATTATTGCGCAAATACCGTGCAAGATAAAACGTTTCAATGACCGTCGTTTTATTCCCTAGGGTGTCTGCTAAAAAAACATATATAATGTTTGGGGGTTCTGCGTAATTTTCTAGCAAAAAAATTATGATTTGTACATGTAGGAGAGAAGTGCCAGAATAGGCCCGGTATGGAGGTGTGTATAAAAGCCCTGTATGGAAGAGGTTAAACTTGTCTGTGGGCTATGTAATCAGTCTCTTTTTTAATTAAAGTGTGGAATTTTTCTATTTAATAAATCAATTAAATCAATCACAGTGTCCTTTGCTTGGCCCTCTTGATTTTTAGGGTCGCTAGGACTGCATCTTTTGGTTATTAACCTAGATGAATGATTGATCAATTTTTGTAAATTATAGTTTAATCTATTATTGTAATGGTTGATCAGCAGAGGGAGAACTATAGCCTATGGACCTCTATGCAGAAAGCTGAGGATCATGGAAATAGTAGTCTGAGGCCCCGTACACACGTCCGAGGAACTCGACGGGCAAAACTCATTGTTTTGCTCGTCGAGTTATGTGTGAAGCCGCCGAGGATCTCGGCGAGCCAACTTTCCTCATTGAACAACGAGGAAATAGAGAACATGTTCTCTATTTGGCTCGCCGAGGAACTCATCGGCTTCCTCGGCCGAAAGTGTACACACAGCCACGTTTCTTGGCAGAATTCAGCTCCGATCGAGTTTCTGGCTGAATTCTGCCGAGAAACTCGGTCGTGTGTACGGGGCCTGAAACGTCAATCACAGAATAGGTTTTATGGACCCTTACAATACAGTTCCCATAGGATATTGAAGAGGAAGGGGAGTAGAGGAACATCTTTTACCAGACTGCACTGGAAATCTCTTCCTTTCTGCAGCACAGAAGCCAAGATGTGCACATCAGTCCCGGTGCACGCGGATCATCCACGGTGAGAGTGACCAAAGCCAGAGACTGAGACCTGGGAGCAGAGACATCCGGATCAACATAGCACAGACCTAAGCAATCACATCTGCACTGCTACCACAGGGAGAATGGAAAATCCTCTCACCTTTTACTTTCCACAGCTGATTACCGGAGGCATTCTGTGGAGAGACTGAGGGGCCCATTCTACAGCGAGAGTACACCCCAGGGACTGCTGAGAGGGCTCTATGCCCATTGTTCACACTGCTAGTAGGAACTGATTTACTGGCAGTAGGACATTAAGTATATACCTATACTGCACCTATATGCACCTTTATTTCTTCTTACTGCACTAATATTACATGCTAGCTTACTAAAGCTGTTGTTTAGTGCACAAACACTTCTTAATGGGCCCCAATGATAGCCAGCAGAACAACAAAATAAAGGTCTGCCCCTCCCATAAAACGATCCAGCAAATCCCCTTTCTTCACTTTTCCCCTTTCCTTAGCTTCTACTACAATGCCTAATCAGTCGGTTTAGGCCTAGCACAGCCCCCATTAGTGCACACTGTCAGCATAGTCCCAGCAATTAGCTAGATCAGGCTTCATTGCTGCTCACTGTTGCACTTCAGGTGGTGCTGCTATTATTTATGCTGACCTAGGCATTAGCACTGGGCCACAGGAGGAGATACAGGGGCTATGCACCCAATCAATCAGTTAATGAATGAAGACCTTAGTACCACAGGGAAGGTGGAGGATCAGATACTCAGGATCTGGAATTGTAACACAAGTGCTATTAGACCCATTTAAAGGTTGGGTCTAAAAGTCTCGTTAGTTTGTAGGCATAAGGGAAAAAAAAGACTATTTGGCAGAGCACTTTAACTTGCATGGAGTTTGCACATCACTGGTGGAACATTAAATTAGATTTATTGATTTATCTACAGTTTATGGACAATTATAGTTTTGGAAAAGCAAGTTATAGCATATAATTAATTTATTTCACAATTAATAGGACATAGCTCTTCTATCACAAACTACATCCCACAAACTCAAATTGCAGAGCTGAGGAAGTTGTAATGCCAAACAAGAAAAAAAATTACAATGCTGTTTTTCAAAGACAAAAGCAACATTTTTTACACAGTAGTTGAAGAGCATGCAAGCAGTTTGATTGGGGCCTAGGGCAGCAATGTAAGAGAGAGGGAGACCATTAAATATTTCCAATAAAAAACAATTAGGTATGATATTACAAACACGGCAGCCCTAAATATTGGGTCATTAGACAAGCATATTAACTTGGCCACTATGTCAGAGGAAGAGATGTGGCATATTTTATTTAGATAAAAAGATATAGATTTATTATGTCACAGGCAAGAGCCACAAATATTGTACGGACATGCAGCACACCATGTAAGTGCTTTTACTAGGCCGCAATGCAACATGGAGAGACAAGGCAGGTTTGATCCTAAATCATAAACATAAATTGTGTGTGCTTTTTCAGAGCAACAAGCCAGAAAAACTGTGTGTGTGTACTCCTTTTTTGCAGGCCTGAACTGGGATAAACAAATCACAATGGGGTAGATTCACAAAGGAGATACGATGGCGTATCTCCAGATACGCCTTCGTATCTCTGAGTCTGGCCGGTCGTATCTATGCGCCTGATTCATAGAATCAGTTACGCATAGATTTCTGATAGATCCGACCAGCGTAAGTCTCTTACGCCGTCGGATCTTAACTGCATATTTACGCTGGCCGCTAGGGGCGTGTACGCTGATTTACGCCTAGAATATGTAAATCAGCTAGATACGCGAATTCACGAACGTACGCCCGGCCGACGCAGTACAGTCACGCCGTTTACGTTAGGCTTTTCCCAGCGTAAAGTTACCCCTGCTATATGAGGCGTATATGCGGCGTACCAATCTTAAGTATGGCCGTCGTTCCCGTGGAAATAGCATACATAATCACCTAACAAAAAAAAATAAAAAAAGCAGCTACTCTCCATCATAAAAGCTTAATGTGAAGATTTATTGCTATTATGCAGTACAGAGGCTGTGTTTTATTTGGACACCAAAGATAGAAATAGTATACAGGTTTTTACTACTGCTAAACAGCATGTTTAACCACTTCAATACAAGGCACTTTTCCCCCTTCCTGCCCAGGACAATTTTCAGCTTTCAGCGCTGTCGGCAATTTGAATGACAATTGCGTGGTCATGTACCCAAACTAAATTCTTTGCATTTTATTCCCACAAATAGAGCTTTCTTTTGGTGGTACTTGATCACCTCTTTGATTTTGAATTTTTGTGCTATAAACGGAAAAATATAGACAATTTAAAAAAAAAAACAGATGGGCACTGATAGACAACACTGGCGGCACTGGTAGGCTGCATTGATAGCACTGATTGGTGGCACTAATGGGCAGGGTCGTCTTAATAGCATCATGGGCCCCTGGGCAAAGTAATGCTCTGGGGCCCCTAAAATTATGACAGTGAAGGTAAACAGACATCAAGTAGGTAGGAGGCAGACTGCCTCCCCTGTGTATCTATCACTCTCAGTGCCATCATGGGGCCCCCAATTTCGGGGCAGCGTGGGCTCAAGGACCAGGTGCTTTGGGGAAAGTTCAGGGGCCCCCCATGCAGCTGGGGCCCCTGGGCAGTGTGCCCTCTCATTAAGACAGCCCTGCTGATGGGCACTGATAGGCGGCACTGATGGGTACTGATAGGTGGCACTGGATAGGCAGCACTGACGAGGACCTACTGACAGACATTAGTGAGTGGAACTGATTGGCACTTTGATGGGGCACTGAGAGGCATTAATGATGAGGCACCAAATTTTTTGGGCACTGTTGTGGGCACTGATCGGTACTGGCATCCATTTTCTATTGAGACAGGCTGGTAGGTTATGGGCACTGATTGGCAGCTGATGGGTACCTTTTGATGGGGGCTGTGCTGGTAATCAATGTGCTGATTATCAGCACAGACCCCCCCTCTGACAGGGAGAGCTGCCAATCGACTCTCCCTGTCATCGTGAACTGAGGAAAACCGTTTACCGGCACTTCCTGGTTCACACGATGATCAGCTGTGATTGGTCACAACTGATTACGTGGCAAGAAGCCTCTGTCAGAGACTTCATACCACGATCGGAGTTGCTGTGTATCAGACTGAAAGTTTGGATTTTGTCCAAACATCTGAACAACGAATGTTCGGTCTAAACTTACGTTTGGATCGAACATTTGGCTCATCCCTAATTGTGACATTTCTAGAGCTATAACTTTATGAAAGTGATTTACCCCATATAAACTTTAAAGTGTAAGTTCACCTTTTCACAAAAATTGAAAAGGTGAACCAATACTGTGGATGATTAGCTTTCACTTCTCATGCAGCTGGTGCAGGGGTCAGGAGATTTGAAAGCTGCAGTCTTCTTCCTCTCCATTCCTTAGGGATGCCGGGACAACCATGTACCAGCACCTGGCCAATCAAAATCTCTCTGATCCATCCTGGAAGAAGACCATTGCCCATTAAGTGTACAATTAAAACTATTCATTTACAGAGGTAAGTGCAGCTGGGGGGGGGGGGGGGGGAGCGTGGTAAGGGTGTAAAGGGTTAGTTCACCTTTACACTTCAAGACTGAACTCCAGATACATTTCTACATTTACAGATCGCGTGACCGGTGTGAAAACCCGCTTCCTGAATGGCCAGGAGGAGGATTCGTGTTACAACAGCGAATATTGATTCACTGTTGTAACACACCTGGGTGGGCTCGGAGCGCACTCTCTGCAACCAAAGCCCACCCTATATTGAAGCCTATTAGAGCCTCTGGCTCTAATTGGTGCTTCCAAAAAACAGCACCTCCTCATTGGAATCCATGCACTGGTATAAAACTGGTAAATGGATGGATTTACTTCCGCTTTAAATACATTTTATTAGTATCAAAATTCCAATTAAAAGAGTTTATACCAAGGGTTCAGGCTCCCCCGACCGGGAAATACACAAAACCACTAGAAAATTGCATGTCTTGCATGCTTACACGGACGCTAAGTGTTCAAACACACAGGGTACTACCACGGCTAAAAGCTGTATAAAAATTACCACCAAAATCTGCTAATGGTAGTGCTCCTGTATGTGTGAACCCATTGGAAGCTTGAGCTAGAGGGAAAGGTGGTGTCCAGTGGCGGCTGGTGCTCAAAATGTTTGGGGGGCGCAAACAAACAATTTTTTTTTGAAAAATACTGGAAAAAAAACATCAAATGCAGCCACTGTGCCCATCATTTGCAGCCACTGTGCCTATCAAATGCCGCCACTGTGCCCGTCAAATGCCGCCACTGTGCCCTTCAAATGCTGCCACTGTGCCCTTCAAATGCAGCCACTCTGACCACCCGCACGCCCATCTTGGTGGGGGATCAGGCAGCGGGTGAAGGCAGCTGTGGGATGGTGGGTTGAGCAGCATGTCAGGCGATGGTTCCTGTGTCCTCCATTTGTCTCGTCTTCCTTCCTGGCTCCTGCTAGGTGTCCAATCGAAGCGCCTGTGCCTCCTGCCAATCAGGTGATGGGTATTAGACCCACGCCTCATGATTGGCGGCTCAATGTTAGAAAAGCGAATATTCATATATTCATGTATTTCATATCTGCCTGGAGTTCAGTTCTAAGTATACATTTTAAAGATGGAATTAAAACTTGCAGAATGATTAGCAACAAATTGGCAACATTTTTAAGAACAGAAAACACTTTGGAAATACAGAATACAAAAATGTTTTACGTACCTACTGTATATTATTATAGGGCAGAGTTTATAGTGTTTTGTTTTAGTGCACTAAATTCACTTTGGTATAGAGAGGGAAAACAAGCCAGTTCAAGCATTTCATATGCAGAAATTCCTTCCCAATTTTTAGGACATTTTAAGATGTAATCTGGTTAGATCTTACAAGTTATATTTTTATCATTGCTCTTCCTAAACCTTTCATAAGAGTCCATCACAAAATACAATAATTAGGGTAAGGTCATGTGGTCCTGTCACAGAGTGACCTGCTGACTTTGCTAGTGAGATTCACACATTTAGCTGATATTTCATAAGGACATCTTAAAAACAAGTCTATTCATTACTACGTGGGAAATTTGCTGCATGAAAATTTGTAAAGCGTGTTATAATCAGGAAAAGGCGTAGCTGAATTTATAAAACACAGTTATGGTACATCCTGGCAAACTGTACCTTATATAACATTTTACAAAACACATTGGTAATTTGTTACTATGGGGGTTATTTACTAAAGGCAAATCCACTTTGCACTACAAGTGCAAACTACGGGGCAGATTCACGTAGATGGGCGTAAATTTGGGCGGGCGTAACGTATCTGTTTTACGTTACGCCGCCGCAAGTTTTTCAGGCAAGTGCTTTATTCACAAAGCACTTGCCTGTAAAGTTGCGGCGGCGTAGCGTAAAACACCTGGCGGAATTCAAATTTGGCAGGTAAGGGGCGTGTTTCATTTAAATGAAGCGCGTCCCCGCGCCGAACGAACTGCGCATGCGCCGTCCCTAAAATATCCCGGTGTGCATTGCTCTAAATGACGTCGCAAGGACGTCATTGGTTTTGACGTGGACGTAAATTACGTCCAGCACCATTCACGGACGACTTATGCAAACAACGTAAATTTTTTATTTTTCGACGCGGGAACGACGGCCATGCTTAACATTGTCTACGCCTCATAGACCCAGGGGCAACTGTACGCCGGGAAAAGCCTAACGTAAACGTCGTAACTTTACTGCGTCGGCCGCGCGTAAGTTCGGAAATTTTTGCGTATCTAGCTAATTTGCATACTCAACGGGGAAATCGACGAAAGCGCCACCTAGCAGACAAAAAAAAATTGCAGTTAAGATCCGACGGCGTAAGAGACTTACGCCTGTCGGATCTAAGGGATATCTATGCGTAACTGATTCTAAGAATCAGTCGCATAGATACGACGGCGCTAGGCAGAGATACGACAGCGTATCTGGAGATGCGCCGTCGTATCTCTTTTGAGAATCTGGGCCTACAAGTGCAAAGAGCACTTGAAATTGCACTGAAAGTGCACTTCGAAGTGCAGTCGCTGTAAATCCGAGGGGGACATAGGAAAAGAAAAACAGCATTTTATCTTGCACATGATTGGATAATAAAATTATCAGAGCTTCCCCTTGTTTCAAATCTACCCCTCAGTACAATTTCAAGTGCACTTTGCACTTGTAGTATGCACTTGTAGTGCAAAGTGGATTTGCCTTTTGAAAAAAAAAAACAATGTATACTATTTGGAAAGATGCTTTGGGATATGTAGAGTGTGACATAAGATGTACGTAGAATGTGGGATTAAAGTGGTGTTCCGCCCACCACTGCAAAAATTAAAAGCCAGCAGCTACACATAATGCAGCTGCTGGCTTTTAATAATAGGATGTGATCAAAAAACATATAAATAGGTGAATAAGAGGGTGCTATCTATATGAATTAAACCATTAGACTGCATTATTGTGCAAATTTCAATCTACACACAGAAGATAATAAATTAATATTAATAAAACAACCAAAATTGATGGTGCATAAAACATAAAAAACAAAAATCCTAATAAACAAAGTGTAAGGATGTACAAAGAGATAGATAAATATCTATATTGAACATCAAGGTGATTGTGTTAGTAAACACCAAAGTGACAATAAACCAAGTGTGTTGGTAAACAAGTGAGTATAAAGTCCAAAAAATTCCACTGAAATGAAAATAACTATATAATCAGTTGTCGGTAGGTAATCCACCACTGTGAAGATTGAAGGCTTACCAAACGAGTTGGACCCAGCGAGGCTTACGCCTGATGAGTCAAACGGGCTTGTTGGTGTATCTCACTCAGGATGAATTAAACAAGTACGACTTCAAATGGAACCAGGCAGAGATATATGACAGAATTGACATCAATGAATATGGATGGAGCAGCAGTACTTCACATATAAATCCTCCCAATGTAACATAAAGTAGAAGGAAAAAGATTGGGCCACATGGTATAATTCCATTTCAAAATGAAAACATTTATTAAAAATATTAAATGGTCCCCTACTGGCCCGGCGGCAAGGGGGGGAGGAGGGGGCCGAGCAGTGATGTCATGGGCTGCGGCCCGGACTCCCGGAAGTGGACACAGGATACCTGTCAAAGACAGGTATCGGCTGCCCCCTCCCCCTGAAAGGTGCCAAATGGGGCACCTGAGGATGCGAGGAGACAAATCAGCGAAAATTACACTTTTGGGTGGAACTTCGCTTTAAAGTCAATATAGCATGATGAATATAAGAAAAATGCAGCATATATGATTAAAGTCCAATGTAGAATGTGAGACTGAAGTCCAATGTAGAATGTGAGACTGAAGTCCAATGTAGAATGTGGGATCTAATGTCAATGTACCATGAGGAACTTAAGAACTTAAGGTCAATGTAGAATGTGGTACCAAAGTCTATGTAGAATGTGGAACCTAATGTCAATGTCCCACGAGGAACCTAAGGTCAACGTAGAATGTGAGACCAAAGTCCAATGTAGAATGTGGGAACAAAGTCCAATATAAAATGCAGGACATAAAGTCAATATACAGAAAAAATAGACCCTGTATCAAGAGACAGTGAAGGAAAGTGACTATATTGGGTACAAAAAGTTAGATACATTTTATTAGTATCAAAAAATAACTTCCAGTTAAAATCATTTTAACAGTACTGCAAAACAAATTCCCCGACAGGGAAATTACACAAATCCACTTGGGCATTGCATGTCTAGCATGCTTACATATAACAAAAACACCACCAACATAAAACAAAAATACCAAAAGTTTTGTACGCCAAGTATTCTACTACAGGGTACTACCACGGTTAAACGCCATATGAGGATTACCAATGGAATCTACCAAAGATAGTACTCCTGTATGTGAACCCCTTGGGAGCTCGAGCTGCGGGGATGGATGATATCACTTGCAATGCTAGATGTATGTCCCTTTAAATGGATATTCCTATTAAGTTCTTAATGGGGTTGTGATATTCCCTGCGCAGTATGGGCTTCCACCTCGTGCCTGATTAGGCTTGGTAGTGAATCCTGCAGTCCCATTTATACATAAAGGGTGGAGTATAGCACTGATGTCATTTGCAAGGGAAGTTTTCCTGGGTACTTTGAAGAAGGTATCTACAGTTGTAGACAGCTATCCTTTTAAAGGGACATACATGCTCATCTTTTAAAAAAAGTCCCTCACCGTCATCAACATGCCTCGGCAGTGCGAGGCTCAATGTGACACAAAAATTTCTTCCGTCCCCTATTGTGCGCAGGCACCAGTCTCGCCGTCACAACAGCTGATCGTAAAATCAGCTGTTGTGCTGTTCCGTACGGCGCATGCGCAGTTTGTCCTGGGCACTTCTCGATATCAGGCACTATCTGATAGAACATCGGCATGGGTGGGGGGCAGAGACTAGAGGTCAGCTGACCTCTAGTGGGAGGGGCTGGAGGAGACCCTATCTCCTGATTTCAGCATAGGTGTCACTGCTACGAGACACCACAAAGTCGGAGACACAGTGAAGCCGGAGACACAGTGAGTAACACTACCTGTGATTAGAGTTGCCATTAAAAATCTCCACTACAGTTCTCAGATCAGCAGATGACCTTGATCAAGAGCGCCTAAGTTGGCTGATCAGAACTCCCCTCCAGCATTGCCACTGATCCCAACCGCCTGCCAGCACTGCCATTTATCCCAACCGCCTGCCCGCCAGCACTGTCACTCATCCTATTCCCCCCCACCCCCCCCCCATATAATAAAAATAGAGAATACATGAAAGGGAGAGAAAAAGATGGGGAGGAACAAAGAAATGGGGAGAGAAAGAACAAGGAATAGAGCTATAGAGAGAGAGAGAGAGAGAGAGAGATGGGGGGGGGGGGGGGGGACAAGAAATTTAGGATAGAGAGAGAAATAAGGGAAAGAAAGTAGAAACAAAGAAAAAAGGGTGGTACATCCTAAAATGTACCATAAGGGGTGTTAATATTGTACGAGTGGAAGGGACTCAGGGAGCGCTAAATGTCCGTGGGTTAGGGGTGCAAATTACTTGTCTTGCCTTGGGTGCTGACAACCCACGCTACGAAAATGATTTTACTTTTAGGGGTTTTCCACAACTTGGGAAATTTTATCAAGGGGTCACGGCACTAGAAGGTTGAAAACCACTGCCTTAAATGATTTTCAGACAGGATTGTAATATAATATTATGCATGACAGACTCCCTTGTCATAGACAGGTAGCTTGATACAAATAAACCTTTTTTGTTTTTGGACCACAGTGATGGGAAAATTTGAGGGAGCAGAATAGAAAACTTTTCTTGGTCAAACAAATTTTCAGACAGTGTATGTGGTTTTCGTTCAGAAATTGCATTCAGTTTAAAATAGAATATTAAAAGCAAGTGAAATTTTCGAACGACATTCGTTCATTCATTGAATGTACAAAGTCCGAAAATCGAAGTGTGTGTGTGGCCAGCATAAGACATTTAGTAGCAGCAGCATCACCTTTCATAATGGGGTTAAAAAAACAAAAATTAGTCCTTTGTAGTACAAAAACAGAAGATAATTACTACTATATGGGGTTAATTTATATTGTGAAAAAGTGAAAGTACAGGTAAATATATGTAGCAAACCCCAGAGGAAGCTGCTTTTGTTTGTTACTCTGCCTTTCAACCCCAATGAACTGTCCCAGCCTGTCTGGCACACCTAGCAATGTTATTAATGGAATAACTCCACAGGAATACACAACACAGTTCCGTTTGTAGTTTACTTAAAGAAAAGCAAAGTTCAGGTTAACATTTGTCAGCCAAGACCTGTATAAGTACCCAGAACTTGGCTGAAACAGTTTAACCTCCTTGGCGGTAATCCCGAGCGTGACACAGGGTTGATTTTTCCTGCTAGGAGCGGTTACCCCGAGTCACGCTCGGGGTAGCTTTGCAGAACCTGCAGCGGCGTCCTCTTACCTTCTCCTGGTGATCCAGCGATGATATCCTATTGCTTTGATCGCCAGCGAGATCACCGCCGCTCTCGGCGACCGTCACCTGACTTCCTGGTTCCGTTCCCTGGGAGCAGCAGCGGTGCATGGGAGCGGAACTGGGCGGGTAACTCAAAATTAAAAAAAGTAAAACACACACATAAAAGGAGGTGATACATTGTAATGTGAGAGGATTACACTGCATCACCTTAGGATCTGACACCATCACTGTACAGTGCCCCTTGCCTGACATTTTAGTGTCATTTGTGCCCATAAAAAATATTTAGAACATGGCATTAAAAAAGCGCCACTTTGCTACAAAGGCGCTTTTGGACCAGTTGAGTGACATCGGCAGCGACACGGAGTTGCTCGCAGAACTGAGCGATAGTGAGTCGTGGGGAGACTTGTCGTCTGACACTGACACTGATTCGGCAAGTTATAACGGCGATGATCCTGCACCTGACCTCAGTGATGTGCGCACTTGGTGCCCTATAGACTGCGATACGGACCAGGTAGATTCCGAGATTCCCATTCACTGGATCACCTGGGATGAAGGTAGATGTTGAGCGTGACAACCCTCTGGCATACCTGCAATTATTCCTCTCTGAGGAGGTAATTGAAAAAATTGTCACAGAGACTAGTCGCTACTATGATCAGCAATCCACTACGCTGCATGCCAGGTTTTCCAGAAGCAGAAAGTGGGAACCGGTGACTAAAGAGGACATCTGGCAGTTTCTCGGACTCATCATTCTTCAGGGGGTGGTGGGGAAACCGCTCCAGAAAAGGTACTGGACCACCAATATGTTACTGGCCACTCCGTTTTTTGGCACCGTGATGTCAGAATAACGTTTTTCTCTCATCATGAAGTATTTCCACTTCACGAACAATGAAGAATTTGATGAGGCCAGGCACCCTGCGCCCCAAACTAAAAAAAATCTGGGAGGTATGCCAAATGATTGTGACCAATTATCAGCAGGCCTAAGTGCAAGAAAGGGACGTCAGTGTGGATGAAAGTCTGATGGCCTACAAGGGACGCCTAAGCTGGATACAGTTTATTGCATCCAAAAGAGCGCGGTTTGGCATCAAATTCTACATGCTCTGTGAGTCAGCCACTGAATGCATCTGGAATTCAGTCATTTACACCGGTAAAGGCGCAAAGTTCAACCCCAGGTACAGCGGCTATGGGATGGCCACATCATCTGTCCTTACACTGCTGGAGCCATTGCTGAACCAAGGATATTGTGTGACAACGGACAATTTCTACACGTCTCCGGAACTGTATGAGGTTTTGCTACAAAACAAAACTAATGCGTATGGTACCATTAGGCCTAACCGACGTGACATGCCATCTATGTTTGCCAAGAAAAAACAAAAAACCGGAGAAATGGTTGCCTTTCAGAAGGGTAAGATGATGGCAATGCGAAGGCGAGACAAGAAGGACGTGTGTCTCATGATTACTGTGCACAATACATCCACTGCCATGGTCCGCACAAAGGTGGGAAAGATGTGCTGAAGCCGCAAGTCGTGATTGACTATAACAACACAATGGGAGGTGTCGACAGAGCCGATCAGGCAATGATATTTTACCCGGCTATGCGTAAACAGCAAAAAAAATATTATAAGAAGATTTTCAGGCATCTTCTGGAACAATGCCTTTGGAATTCTTATATCCTATCCAGTGTTCCCCAACCCCCGGTCCGCGGCCCACTGCCGGGCCGTGGGCTATTTGCAGCCGGGCCGCGAAGGCTGCACTGTGTTTGGTGCGGCGGCGGGCAAACAGAGAGATGACATCTCTCACCGCCCGCCTGGATCACGGCACTTCCACCAACACAGCGGGGCTGCTACACTGCAGCGAGGTGCGGGAGCAGATGATATCATCTCTCGCCGCCCGCCCGGAACACGGCACTTCCGCCCATACAGCGGAGCTGCAATACTGGAACACGGCACTTCCGCCCAGAAGGGAAATCAAAGGAAATGGTCTGCACTGGGGGTCTGTACAGAGGAGGTGGCCTGTACCGAGGAGACGGTCTGCACTGGGGGTCTGTACTGAGGAGATGGTCTGCACTGGGAGTCTGTACTGAGGAGATGGTCTGCACTGGGGGTCTGTACTGAGGAGATGGTCTGCACTGGGGGTCTGTACTGAGGAGATGGTCTGCACTGGGGGTCTGTACTGAGGAGATGGTCTGCACTGGGGGTCTGTACTGAGGAGATGGTCTGCACTGGGGGTCTGTACTGAGGAGATGGTCTGCACCGAGGAGGTGGTTAGTTCTGGTGACTTGTACTGAAGAGGTGGTCTGTACTAAAAAGATGGCCTGTATTAAGGAGAGGAGGTGGTCTGTACTGGGGGTTTGTAGTGAGGAGGTGGTGTGTACTGACCCCTGCACTCTGTATTATGCACCCCTGCACTTTGTGCCCCACGCACTCCAGACCCCTTCACTCTGTGCAGTATCCTAAGCCCTGAAGCAAATACGTTATGCACTCTCCTGAACAGGTGTCACACGAAAAAAGCAAGTGACAAACTGCATCTGGTGGCAGATTCTGCATTATGGTGAGTTTGAACTATTTCATTTTACATTACAATGCAATGACAGAAACAATGCACTTCAATCATCCCAACACCATATCAGCCATTGTTCTGTGATGATTGAAGCGCTAACACCAGCCATTTCCTCGACAAATTGCCCGCGAAAAGCTACATAATAACCCAACCTCCCGGGCCTTGGCCCGATTCTATGCCACAACACCGGTCCTCGGTGCCAAAAAGGTTGGGGACCACTGCTGTATAGAGCAAAGAGTGACATGCCTCTTGTTCATTCTTACTTTATCTGGAAGGTGGCTGAGCAGTAGCTGTGAACAGACCCGGACGACGTGCTGTTGACGTTGTCAACCCAGAACGCCTGACTGTTCGTCATTTTATGGACTACATACCGCCAACTGCAAAAAAGGCAGCACCTACCAGGATGTGCGTGCTTTGCTGTTAAAAGAGAGATGGCAATGGAAAGAAAGTCCAAAAAGAAACAAAGTTCCATTGTCCTGATTTTAACGTCGGACTTTGTCCAGTTCCATGCTTCAAAATTTATCACACTCAGGATTTTAATTGAATTTTCTTTGTTTGACAAATTTCATTATTTTTTATTACATTATTGAATAAAATTATATTATTTATTAGATTATAATTCATGATTTTGTGTTTCAAATTGATCACATCTGAGATGTCTACTAGAGTCTTGTTTGGTCCGGTTTAAGTAAGTAATTACTTAGAATTGCAGGCCTATAATACGTATCTCCAAATTTCCATGCAAAAAATTGTACCGCTTTTGGTACAAAATTCCAGACATAATCATACAGCCAGGGAGGTTAAAGAAACAATCAGGAACACTATGCAACCAATGAAAGCAATAAGTAACAATATGCACAGATTAAACAGACTGCCCAACTACTTGTGGTGTGTGTGGGATGCTGTGACTAAAGGTGAACCCCAGGCCGGCCTACGATACCTCTAGTACACACCCAGTGAAATAATCCTAATACCCGTGGTGTGTCCCCTTTAAGAGCAACCGTGTTAATGTCCTGGAAGCAAAGCTTTGCATTTTATTATCTTCACCGGCAATGTAGGAGCTCTGTGGACAATATTTGGATGTGGTATTCTCTGAAAAGCATTAAAGGTTCCTGGGCAAAGCCCTCTTACCAAATCCTGTACACAGTCAGCAGTCCTCCCCTGAGCGATCGATCGATCTTAGATGTAGGTGTGTCACAGTGGCATTCAGTCCTTGAGCTGTTGCAGGGTGTCCTTCTTTAGCATGGACAGTCTATTCCTCTGGGCTGGAGCTGCATGAACCATCTGTTCCTCTGGGCTGGAGCTGCATGAACAATCTGTTCCTTTGGGCTGGAGCTGCATGAACAATCTGTTCCTCTGGGCTGGAGTTGCAGGTTGTGTGCCCCTTGGTAGGCCGCGATTCCACACACACATTGATTGCTCTGGCTTAGTTCCTCTGGCTTTTTATCCCCTCCCCCACTGTCCTTTGCTGCTGCCTGGTGATTGGCTCAGGCTCTTCCAATAGGGAGTTTACAGACAAGCAGTTCTGAGTGTCTGTGTGGGTGAAGAGAGAAAGGGGGGGGGTGAAAAGGCCCACACTGCTGCAGCATACAGTTCTCCCATCATAGATTAGATCAGTCTGGAGAAGTACCTGCTATATATATATATATATATATATATATATATATATATATATATATATATATACAGTATCTCACATTTTTGTAAATATTGTATTATATCTTTTCATGTGACGACACTGAAGAAATTACACTTTGCTACAATGTAAAGTAGTGAGTGTACAGCTTGTATAACAGTGTAAATTTGCTGTCCCCTCAAAATAACTCAACACACAGCCATTAAAGCGGGGGTTCGCCCTGTAAAAAAAAAAAAAAAAGTTTTTTTTTATTAGACAATTAAATTCGGCATCGTAGCGCGAGCTACGGTATGCCGGTCTTACATTTTTTATGCCCGTACTCACTGCGGTATCGTTGATTGAAGAATCCGGGGAATGGGCGTTCCTCTGGTGAGAGAAGGTGATTGACGGCCGGCCCTGGCACGTCACGCTTCTCCGGAAATAGCCGAAATAGGCTTGGCTATTCACGGCGCCTGCGCATAGCCTGTGCGCAGGCGCTGTGAATAGCCGAGACCTACTCCGGCTGTCTTCGGGGAGCGTGACGTGCCAGAGCCGGCCGTCAATCATCCTCCCTCTCCATAGGCACGCCCATTCCCCGCGGGAGTCGGATTCTTCAATCAACAATAGCACAGTGAGTACGGGGTTTAAAAATTTAAGACCGGCATACCGTAGCTCGCGCTACGATGCCGAAAGTAATGGAATAATGGGGTGAAGGAGGGTGAACTACCGCTTTAATGTCTAAACTGCTGGCAACAAAAGTGAGTACACCCCTAAGTGAAAATGTCAAAATTGGGCCCAAAGTGTCAATATTTTGTGTGGCCACCATTATTTTCCAGCACTACCTTAACCCTCTTGGGCATGGAGTTCACCAGAGCTTCACAGGTTACCACTGGTGTCCTCTTCCACTCCTCCATGACGACATCACAGAGCTGGTGGATGTTAGAGATCTTGCGCTCCTCCACCTTCCGTATGAGGATTCCCCACAGACGCTCAATAAGGTTTAGATCTGGAGACATGCTTGGCCAGTCCATCACCTTTACCCTCAGCTCCTTTAGCAAGGCAGTGGTTGTCTTGGAGGTGAGTTTGGGGTCGTTATCATGTTGGAATACTGCCCTGCGGCTCAATTTCCAAAGAGAGGGTATCATGCTTTGCTTCAGTATGTCACAGTACATGTTGGCATTCATGGGTCCCACAATAAACTCTAGCTGACAGCACTCATGCAGCCCCAGACCATGACACTCCCACCACCATGCTTGACTGTAGGCAAGACACTCTTGTACTCCTCACCTAGTCACAGCCACACACGCCTGACACCACACAATGTAAACAAATATCTTGCATTCTGTATGCAGGACAACTTATTGGCTGACCAACTAATCGATTATGAAAGTAGTTGTTTCCACCCTAACAGTAATGTAGGGTAGTGTGGGTGGGGAAGAATCAGCACAAGGAGCCAATTCGATGTGCTGAAGTGCAATTAGCATACTGATAGCAGAAGACTGCAGAGTGACAGGGTGGGTGAGGAGACCTGTAAGTGAAAGTGAAACTGTAGCAGAGTAGGATCACCCACCCAGACCAGGTTGTGATGTGTGGCAGAGCTGTGTACAAATCAAGACTGAATGAACAGGAATAAAAAAAATCCTTTGGCGGGTAAAACAGCTTTTATATCTGTGTATCATTTGTGGAGCTCAGATTTAAATTACAAAGCACATCATGAAGCCATTGTATACAGTGTGACAATATCTTGTCAATGCCCACATGTTGTTTTGATGTGTGCTGGTGATTTAATTAATTATAAAAAATGTCCTGTTTTTCTCCATGATTTTGGTTTGCAGGGAAAGTTATTGACTAACTGTTCTTTTCTGTGTAAACTCTCCCTCGAGAATAATCTATTAATCAGCTAATGCTAACTTGTTGTGAGTTACATTTTGTCATGACCCTAACTGTACAATAACCTATGGGCCAGAAGTCCAACTCCGATCACAAGCCAAACAGACCTGTACCGTATTTGCCAGCGTATAAGACGACCCCCTAATTTTCCAGGTAAAATGTTGGTTTTGGGATATACTCACCATATAAGACGACCCCCTTCCTACTAGTCTTTCTGGAAGCTGAGGGGTAGCCGGAACCGCTGACAGAAACAGGCTTTTTTCAAATCTCACTGTGCCATCACATTACATGCCTCCACTGTGCCATCACATGCCCCCACTGTGCCATCACTTGCCCCCACTGTGCCATCACTTGCCTACACTGTGCCATCACTTGCCCCCACTGTGCCATCACTTGCCCCCACTGTGCCATCACTTGCCCCCACTGTGCCATCACTTGCTGATTTGTTTCCAGGCCGGTGACAGTCTCCGTGCTGCGAGCGTCCATGATTTGAAAGCCGCGCCTTCTTCTCAGCATGTCCTGTGATAGGCGGAACACAAATTTTCCCAGCAGCGCCTCTGTTCTGTGTTCCCCCTATCACGGACGTCCTCTCGTTCGAGGATGAGAAGGCATCTGTGATAGGAGGAAATTTCAGAAATTTCTCGTAGGTCCCTTTCAGACGAAATCCAAGTGGATCCGCCTGCTCAGCGGGGGATCTCTCCGATGCATGTCCATTTCCATCCGATAGTCCTCCAATTCCAATCCGCCAGACTGATGGCAGATGTATCTCCACATGTCTGTTTTTATCGAATTTTATCAGATCGGATGTCCGCTGACATCCGCCGACCCATAGAGAACAATGGGTGGTCCGGTTGGGGGCTGCCTGAAAAACGGATAGGCGGACCCGATCGGTCCGCTGCTGTGAAAGGGGACTCTGGTTGCAAAGGACGACATACTTTTCCTTTTCTCAATCACACTATATGAAACAGCAACCTGTGCAGTCTTGTTTGCATTTTATTATTATATTGAATTACATTGGCTTAGTTGTACCGGTTTAATTAAAAAGGGCTTGGCTTATTTGCATATCATTCATTGGCACCAAAGTAAGTGATGATGGATGAATGCCAGTTCACTTTTCAAGCAGAAAAATGTTCTGCCTAACTGCACATTTCTATTACACAAGGGTTATATAAGACCTTGTTTTACCAGTTATTGAATGAAGTCACTTCTGAGACTTCAAGTGTCAATGTGTCATTTTTCTTAGACCCCAAGCGATTAATTTACTAAAACTGGAGTGTGCAAAAATTTGGTGCAGCTGTGCATGGTAATCAATCAGCTTCTAACTTCAGCTTGTTCAAATAAGCTTTGACAAAAAAAACCTGGAAGCCGATTGATTTCTATGCAAAGCTGCACCTGATTTTGCACTCCAGTTTTAGTAAATCCACCGGCAAGTGTCATTGTGTCATTGTGTTCTGGGACCAAAATGTCAGGGTGTCGTTGTTCTTGAATCCTGAGTGTCAATGCTTCATTGGGGTGGATTTACTATACAAATAGATGGTGTGCTCTGCAAGTGCAGCTGCTCCACAGCTTGGCAAATGAAGCTTCTCTTTGCAAAGACTACCCAAACTCATACATGGATGATAGAAGTCAGCAGAGCTCTCCTCATTTACAAAGCTCTGGCGCAAAGTGCTCAGTCTATTTATATTTAGTAAATCCACCCCACTGTCATTTGGACCCGAGGTTTTCGTTTGTAGTTCTTCTTGGACCCCAAGTATCAGTGGGTCATTGTTTTTTGGACCCCAAGGGGAAGATTAACTAAAACTGGAGCACACAGAATCTGGTGCAGCTGTACATAGTAACCAATCAGCTTCCAGGTTTTATTGGCAAAGCTAAACCACTTTCCCCCTGGGTACTTAAACCCCCTTCCTAACCAGACCAATTTACAGCTTTCACTGCTCTCACATTTTGAATGACAATTACTCAGTCACGCAACCAGGGGCGTTGCTAGGTGGCAAAAAGACCAGGGGCTTCAGCCCAAAGTCCAAGGCGGGGGTGTGTGTGTGGTGTATGTGGGCGGGGGTGTGGCTTACCAATGCTGACCACTAAACTCACCTGCCTGACACACTGACCATTACACTGACCTGCCTGACCTACATACGTACACTGACCTGCCTGACCTACATACACTGACCTACATACACTGATATGACCTACATACACTGACATGACCTATATACACTGACATGACCTACATACACTGACCTACATACACTGACCTGACCTACATACACTGACATGACCTACATACACTGACCTACATACACTGACCTACATACACTGACATGACCTACATACACTGACCTACATACACTGACCTACATACACTGACATGACCTACATACACTCACTGACCTACATACACTCACTGACCTACATACACTGACATGACCTACATACACTCACTGACCTACATACACTGACCTGACCTACATAGACTGACCTGCCTGACCTACATACACTGACCTGACCTACATACACTGACCTGACCTACATACACTTACTGACCTACATACACTGACCTGACCTACATACACTGACATGACCTACATACACTCACTGACCTACATACACTGACCTGACCTACATACACTGACCTGACCTACATACACTGACCTGACCTACATACACTGACCTGACCTACATGCACTGACATGACCTACATACACTCACTGACCTACATACACTGACCTGCCTGACCTACATACACTGACCTGACCTACATACACTGACATGACCTACATACACTCACTGACCTACATACACTGACATGACCTACATACACTGACATAAGAAAATTATGAAAGAGAAACTAGATTGAGCTTCGGTTAATCCTGAGACTTAGGCCCCTTTCAGACTGGGGCGGGAGCTGCGGTGGCGGTATAACGCCGCTAAAAATAGCGGCGCTATACCGCTCGGGCTTTCACATTGAGTCTGCAGTGAAGGAGTTTTTCAGGCGCGATAGCAGCGCTATTTTTAGCGCTGTACCGCCTGAAAAACTCCTCAATGTGAAAGGGGCCTTACTGCCACATCCCAAAATGATTTGAGAAAACAGAGGAGAACCCCAAGGGATAGTGCGGGTAGGAAGCCAAAACAGGATACCGTGAAAAAGTACAAAAATATATATAAAAGTATACATTTTATTATAAAACAGGTAAATGTTTAAAAACAATATAATTAAAAAAATAATAAGGTACAGCTACTCAATTGCCGCAATTCACAATTGTACTATTAGACATAAGTCAAAAACAGATCGTGATTGCAGTAACAACCCTACATATTTCGGATCAACATAAGAGGCATACAATTCCTGTTATGATGGGTACAGTTCCTTCTTTAGGAGTTGAGCGTGAGCTGGCTGTTATATTTCTATAGAGAAAATATATGTAAATAGGTAAATATGACAATAAACAATGATTTTAAATTTTTAGATTTTTTTACCTTTAACCAATTAGGTTTTTAGTAAGAAAGTGCTAAGACAAAGAAGAAAAGAAAAGAAAAGGGGAAAGGAGAAGAGAGAGAGGAAGAAAGAAAAGAAAGGGGAAAGGAAAAGAAAGAGTGCCATTCTTTCTTGAAAAAAGATGGCAGAAAAATCTATATATATAAAACTCAACGTGTCTGTGTGTGTATGTATGTATGTATGTATGTATGTATGTTCCACATCACGTCCAAACGGCTAAAGATATTAACATGAAACTTGGCACACATGTTACTTATATGTCAGCAACAAGCATAGGATAGGTGGTTTAACCCTTACCCACCCCCATTTGCCATGGTCGGGGTTTTTCTTTAAAGTCCCATTCAACTCTATGGGAAATACATGTTACTTCATGTTCCAGCATCACGTCCAAACGGCTAAAGATATTAACATGAAACTTGGCACACATGTTACTTATATGTCAGCAACAAACATAGGATAGGTGGTTTAACCCTTACCCACCCCCATTTGCCATGGTCGGGGTTTTTCTTTAAAGTCCCATTCAACTCTATGGGAAATACATGTTACTTCATAACTTCCAAACGGCTGTAGATATTTCGATAACACTTGGTCACATGTTACTTATATGTCCACTTAAACTATAGGATAGTTAATTTATCCCTTAACTACCCCCATTTGTGAGGGTCGGGGTTTTTGTTTAAAGTCCCATGCAAATCAATGGGAAATGTATGTTCCCACATAACTTCTGTACGCCTGGAGATATTTCAATAATACCTGGTACACATATTACTTATATGCCAAATAAAAATATATGACAGTTAAATTAACCCTTACCTACACCCTTATATAAAAGATGGGTATATTTATATTACTATGATTTTCCTCCCCAAAAGGTTAAGATAGGAAGACCGGGCAACGCCGGGTATTCAGCTAGTATGTCATAAAGAATGGGTACTTACAGATGATATATTCCGACAGTATATAGGATACACAGCGTTATTGCAAATGGATGTAATTACATATCAAAAAATGAGAGGGGCCAGAAAAAGAGTGGCTTGTGGTGGTTTTTCGTTGAGCCTCAGAATGAGGTAAAAATACCTAATGGCTTATTCCCCAGGCATCATTTCAGGGCTCTCTAAGACACAATTACTGGCTTTATGTTAGGATTCTCTAGATCTGCGTTTTCAGTCCCCCGACAGAGAACGTAAAGCACCAACTCAGAGCTCACGGGAGCCAAAACAGCAAAGGGAAACAGGAACCTAACGTATAAAAAACGAAACAAAACAAAAAAAAACAGAACAACCAAAAATATATTAGAGTATGTTAGTTGTCTGGGATAAGGTCAGCATTGAACTCACCGTAGAGTGCACAGGTAAAGAACTGGGGTATATGTTCCTTACCTAAATGAGGTGTCTCTGGCATAGAAGTGTGATCCCAAAGACCATTCTGGCTGTGCAGCAATGGTATGCTGCACCTGCCTGAATTAAATAACTGACAAGGTGGGAGTGTCCTACCATTGTTGACCAATCCTTGTTAAATTTTCGTTTGTGTTGCTAGAATTACGTCATGTCATTCACCTGTGGTAGTGAGTCTGACGTCTTGTGAGTACAGCTGGTTAGAAGATTCCGTCCCTATGCTGAGGTTCCCCGGCCAAATGCGGCATCCGGCATCATGCGCGGCGACGTCAGACGTTGACAGTGGCCGCCGACACAGAAGAACGGGAGGCGGTGCTGGAGTCGGACAATAGACCAATCCGAGGGACATAAACAGTCCGGCATATGCGTGAATACACCTCGCTCCATAATGGGGAAGCCTCCACCCACGATGGAACTGGCGTGGAGGCCCCCCTGTGTCGGGGAGATCCGACAAGCCACAACACCTAACAGGCAGGAAATGGAGAACTGCAGATCTGCTTCTTCAAAGTATATATATATAAAAAAAATTATATAGATATAGGGAGAAACGAAAAGGCCTCTAAATTTCAAATGTGAATTAGAACAAATGAAATGCGGAACATCCAGATGCATCACAATAGTACAACATATTTAAAATGCAGGAATATGTACACCATTCACGGCATATAAGGGATACAGTTTATATATGTAATATACAGTATATATATCAACAGCAATATATATAAGTGAATAATGGAAGATCTATACAAATAAGATTGAAGAATAAGAAAGAGACCGTGAATTTGAAAACCCCTTGGTATAGGTATGAACACCCATAGAAGTTTTCGGACATACTGAACATGTCATAGTGTGAATAAAAATAAAGGTAAGTATAAATTGAAATGGTTCAGTGTCTTTATCAAGACCAAGGGGAGAGACAAGGTAGAATTATAGCAAAGATTGGCAGAAGCGCAACCCAAAATAGAGTTGGTATCTCATTGATCCTTATCAAACCCTCCAGTTGAAAAACCCGGCAAAAAATGTCTAATGCCGCGTACACACCATCACTTTATGTGATGGAAAAAAATGACATTTTCTGTGAAGTAAAAAACGACGTTTTTGAAACTTCAATTTTCAAAAACGACGTTGCCTACACACCATCGTTTTTTCACAATGCTCTAGCAAAGCGAGGTTACGTTCACCACTTTTTTCCATTGAAGCTCGCTTCATAACTAGCTTCTGGGCATGCGCGGGTTTAAAAACGTTGTTTTAAACGTCGTTTTTTGGTAAACAAAAAACAACGTTTTGAAAAACGACACAAAAAATTAAAGCATGCTTCAATTTTTTTTGTCGTTTTTCACAAGACATAAAACTAAGTTTTCCCCCAAACACGGTCATTTAAATTGACGTTTTTAAAAATGTCGTTTTTTTTCATCACATAAAGTGATGGTGTGTACGCGGCATCAGATTAAATGCCTCGTTGAGGCCAGGTGGTGATGTTGCATTAAGATTTGATATCCAGCGAAGCTCTCGCTGGAGGAGATTCTTATTAAAATCACCTCCCCGGGGTCTCAGATGGACCCCGGTCCAGTACCAAAACGGATCTCTTGGGACAGATGCCAGCATGGGTCTGGATAACATGCCTTCCATATGGCAGATCTGGATCTGCCATTTGCATTTCCCTAATGTGGCGATATAGTCTCTGCCACAACTTTTGTACCGTTTTCCCCACATAGAAACAATTGCAACTGCAAAGGAGTAAATATACCACATTGGTCGTTTGGCAGTTGGAATAATGTCTGGAGAAAAAATGTCGTCCATTTGGTAAATAGATCTCTTTTCTCGTGTCCATATACTTACAGTAAGAACCAGCCAGCTGGAGAAAAGCCTGCCCTATGAACAGTGATTGGTTCAAAGGCAAAGGGAGGGAGTTTGAATGAGTGATGAGTGAGTTTGGTTGTAACACAGAGCACTCTATTCTCTTTGACGCAAGTTTGAGTGAGGACCTCGGCTGGTGAAGGCCTCATGGAAGCCATTTTTGGGGTCTAAGACATGTGGTCAAAGCCGAGGCCTCTCTTTTGAATATCTGAGCTCAGTCAGTGAGGAGATAGCCGAAAGGAAGTGTTAAGTACCTTTCATTATTTTTACCAGTATTGTTGTAGGATGTATGGATATTTGTTGTTAGGACATGTTTCCTATTTTTAAAGGAATAAATGTAACTGTTTTACTCAAATGCGTCTGTCTTTATAACTAGCATTATAGCCTTAAGCCTAATACACTCTGGTTATATATATATTAGCAAACAAGGGACTCATACACATTAATACATGTATGTGATAGCTATATATATTATAGGTTACAATAGAGAATATATATACTATTGCAGGTATTACAGCTATAAATAAAAAGAGACCAAAAATGTTGTAAAAAAAAAAAAAACATTTTTTTTCTGTTATAAAATTTTGCAAATCAGTCATTTTTCTTCATAAATTTTGGCCAAAAATTATACTGCTACATATCTTTGGTAAAAAATAACCAAAACCATTGTATATTATTTGGTCTTTATTAAAATTATAGAGTCTACAAGCTATGGTGCCAATCACTGAAAATTGATCACACCTGATGTACTTGAGACCCTAACAAGCCATGTATTCATGTTTAGATCTCTATAGCTAAACATGAATACTGTACAAGTGAAATTGGGCCCCATCCTCATCCCTTTCCATAGCTATCTTACAAAAACTCTCAGCATTTTCTATCAGAAAAACACATAATATGAACAAGGGCTCACTCAGGCTGGCAGGGCTCACGCCACCTGGTGGCCAGTATATAAAGACAATCCTGGTACACTTGACAGCCCATCATTCAATTTGCAAGATAAGAATTTGCCGCTTTTGCCACAACCTATTCTACCTAAGTTAGGCCTCGTACACACGATAGGTTAACCAGAGGACAACGGTCTGATGGACCGTTTTCATCGGTCAAAACCGATCGTGTGTGGGCCCCATAGGTTATTTAACCATCGGTTAAAAAAAAGCCAACTTGCTTTAAATTTAACCGATGGATTCCTAACCGATGGGAAAAAAACGATCGTTAGTAGGCACAACCATCGGTTAAAAATCCACGCATGCTCAGAATCAAGTCGACGCATGCTTGGAAGCATTGAACTTATTTTTTTTCAGCACGTCGTTGTGTTTTACGTCACCGCGTTCTGACACGATCGTTTTTTTTAACCGACGGTGTGTAGGCGCGACGGACCATCAGTCAGCTTCATCGGTTAACCGACGACAACGGTCCATCAGGGCGTTCTCATCTGATGGACTGATCGTGTGTATGAGGCTTAACTAAACACCCCAGTGTCCTTAAAGCCTCAAAGTCAATCAAAAATATTTTTTTTCACTTGCAGTGGAACAACATTTCCCAGCAGTTTCCCTTCTTCTCAGCGACAACTCCGGGAACAGGAGGCATGGCTGCAATCAGGCAACAAGCAGCCAAGCCATGGTGCAAGGGACTGCACTTCTTGACATAGGTCCCCTTGCAGTGGTAATCTCAGTCTGTCCACACAACAGCCAGGGACTGAGAACGAAGTTGCTCATTGGTTGAAGAAATAATCACGCTGAATATCCGATCAACATATTACTGTCAATTCTAGAGCACTAGCTAGTATGACTCAAGTGGGCACTCCCTGTATCTGCTTGCAGCATACAGTCCAACACAGACCCAGCAATACAGCCAACAGGAATGTTCTACACTAGCAACACTTTCTGCACAAAAGGTGGCGGGGCTTTCAGCATTTTTCATTCGTATGGCGTCAATGTAACACAATTGAAGAGCATTCACCAGCAATATCTGGGGTCCAACAATTTCAGGGTTTCTCCTTTGTCATTTACCGTAGTAATGTAATGTTGAATGTCTTTCTTGTTTGGCTTGTGGATAATCACAATGTTTGAGTTAATTTTGAAACCATAGCCCCAGGTCTGCAATACGGAGGTATACCTCTAAGGCCGCGTACACATGATCGGTTAAACCGACAAGAACGGTCTGATGGACTGTTTTCATCGGTCCAAACCGATCGTGTGTGGGCGCCATCGGTTATTTAACCATCGGTTGAAAAAAGCCAACTTGTTTTAAATTTAACCGATGGATTCCTAACCGATAGAAACAAACCGATCGTTAGTAGGCACGACCATCGGTTAAAAATCCACGCATGCTCAGAATCAAGTCGACGCATGCTTGGAAGCATTGAACTTCGTTTTTTTCAGCACGTCGTTGTGGTTTTTTTTACGTCACCGCGTTCTGACACAATCGTTTTTTTAACCGATGGTGTGTAGGCACGACTGACCATCAGTCAGCTTCATCGGTTAACCGATGCAAACGGTCCATCAGACCGTTTTCATCGGATGGACCGATCGTGTGTACAGGGCATCATCCATCTTGGATGACAACTTTTGAAAATCCACCCACCAAGGGATCCGAAGGAAACTCCACACAGCTTCATCTACACATTGGGTTTCCTTGTCTTGGATCTCTTCCTCTAGATGGGCCGGTATGTAGGGATACAGATAACCATACTCCTCAGCCACTTTCTTAATAATTATGAGCTGTATTTTGGACAGCTTGGGCAGTGTTTTAGGGTCTCCATACCCGGGTAGACGCTTCCCCTCCATGGCACACCAGCGTGATGCTGGTTGAGTCCTGTTTTGCTACGCCGGATAGGAGCCCCTGCTGCACCCCAGGTTGGATATCACATGCATGTTCCCTGCTTTGCTGCAAACTCCACCTCAGCTCCTGGTACAGACAATTATGCTGGCCCAATTGCTCCAGTACAGATATCGTTACAAGCTGCTGACATATATTATATTATTACACATTCGCTCCTGAAAAGTGCCTTTATTGCCATGAAACGCGCCGGGCTTACAATGATGCATATGTTTTATACTCATAGGCCACTACCTTGTGTTCTCAGGAATCTTTCATGGAGGATTATTTTTTAAACGACATAATGTACGATTTGACAATTATATGCTGATGGTTTGTAATATGCTGTTCACGTGTTTACTATACTTTATCCACTGCTGCATGTCATTGTTGTGTGTTTTAGACAATAAACACATTGCTTATTACCTGGTTTTATTTGTCGAGTCCCATCACAATACCTCATTCAAAGTCCCGAAACCCCCTCTATGTATCAGATTTAGGGATGGAAATGCATGGCAACATGCATCTCATTTAAAGTCCCCCCCAAAAAAAAAAAAGATTTTCTTTCCATACCCAGTTAGGACCCGTGCATCTGGTGCACACTGAACTGGGTATCCTGCAATAATGTCTGGTTTACAATCAAACTTAGTCAACTGTGTTAGTGTAGTCAATGCAATTTTAGGAACCTATCTTGCCCAGCGATCCTCCTCAAAGGACTTGGCAATGCATGAGAAGAGAGCAGCACTGGCAGACAACTCAATTTTGACACTGGAAGCTGGCACAGAGGGAATTTCATCCTCCCCTAAATCACACAGTTTCTCTTCATCAATGTTAGTCCACTTCCAAGTCCATGACAAATTGTCTGAAAACAGTTCAGAGAGTCAATTGGATAAGATATCCAAATTAGAGATAGTGGAGCACTCTTCGGCTGGGAGTGTGAAACTGACTTTGGCACAACCACGTTTTGGGACACAGATGGTGGAAAAAAAATTGACATGGGTTATAACCCTCCCTTGCTCCATCCAAAAAAAAAAAAAAAAGTTTTGCATATAGTTCTACATTAAAAGACTAATGCCGCATACACACCGTCACTTTATGTGATGAAAAAAAAAGACATTTTCTGTGAAGTAAAAAACTACGTTTTTGAAACTTCAATTTTCAAAGACGAAGTTGCCTACACACCATCGTTTTTCTCACAATGTTCTAGCAAAGCGAGGTTACGTTCACCACGTTTTTCCATTGAAGCTTGCTTCATAACTAGCTTCTGGGCATGCGCGGGTGTAAAAACGTTGTTTTAAACAATGTTTTTTGCTACACACGGTCAATTTCTGTGAAGTAAAAAACGACGTTTTAAAAAACGACACATAAAATTGAAGCATGCTTCAATTTTTTTTTGTCGTTTTTCAGAAGACATAAAACTACGTTTTCTCCCACACACGGTCATTTAAAGTGACGTTTTTAAAAACTTAGTTTTTTTTCATCACATAAAGTGATGGTGTGTACGCGGCATTATACAATACAATACAATAAGTAATAAACAAATAGTGAAAAAAGGAAATTATATGCACCCTTCAACCTTCTTCCACCTCACTGCGCCAATTAATATACAAACCCCAAAAAAGGCAGCTACTTAAAAAATGCGAATGATATGTGAAAAATTCTGAATGGACAAAATAGTAGCGCTATGTGCAATTTTTTTTTGAACAATCCGAAAATAAATGTGAAAATAAATCTGTGACAAAATAAACACATATTAAACTATAATAAGTATATGTGAGAAGTGAAAAGACATATATTAATGAAAAAAAAACAATATAAATAATAAAGTATTCCAAGAAAAAAACGTTCATCCAGTAATAAAAAGGATCATTTTAACAAGACAAGTCCATAAGTGATTAAAATCCAAGTGATTAAACTTAAAGCGGGAGTTCACCCTAAAAATTTTTTTAACCTTAGATGGATGCTCATTTTGTCTAGGGGAATCAGCTATTTTTTTTAAAATCGAAGCTGTACTTACCGTTTTAGAGAGCGATCTTCTCCGCCGCTTCCGGGTATGGTCTTCAGGACTGGGTGTTCCTATTTTGATTGACAGTCTTCCGAGAGGCTTCCGACGGTCGCATACATCGCGTCACGAGTAGCCGAAAGAAGCCGAACGTCGGTGCGGCTCTATACAGCGCCTGCGCACCGACGTTCGGCTATTTTCGGAAAATCGTGACGCGATGGATGCGACCGTCGGAAGCCTGTCGGAAGACTGTCAATCAAAATAGGAACGCCCAGTCCCACAGCCCATACCCGGAAGCGGCGGAGAAGATCGCTCTCTAAAACGGTAAGTACAGCTTCGATTTTAAAAAAACTAGCCGATTCCCCTAGACAAAATGAGCATCCATCTAAGGTTAAAAATTAACATTTGTGGGTGAACCTCCACTTTAAAGGCCCAGATTCTGAAAGGGCTTACGACGGCGCAACGCCATTTGCGCCCGTCGTAAGTCCTAATCTGGGCCGTCGTATCTATGCGACTGATTCTTAGAATCAGTTACGCATAGATATCCATTAGATCTGACAGGCGTAAGGCTCTTACGCTGTCAGATCCTAAATGCAATTTTTTTTCCGCCGCTAGGTGTCGCCTCCGTTGTTTTCCCCGTCGTCTATGCAAATTAGCTATTTACGCGAAATTCCCGAACGTACGCGCGGTCGACGCAGTGAAGTTACGACGTTTCCATATCTTTTGCAACGCGGAAAGTTGCCCCTGCTATATGAGGGGCAACCAATGTTAAGTATGGCCGTCGTTCCAGCGTCGAAATTTAAAAATGTACGTCGTTTGCGTAAGTCGTCCGTGAATGGCGCTGGACGCCATTTACGTTAACGTCGAAGCCAATGACGTCCTTGCGACGTCATTTTGCGCAATGCACGTCGGGAAATTTTTGGGACGGCGCATGCGCAGTACGTTCGGCGCGGGAACGAGCCTAATTTAAATGATCCACGCCCCCTACCCGGATCATTTGAATTAGGCGGGCTTGCGCCAGGGGATTTACGCTACGCCGCCGCAACTTTACAGGCAAGTGCTTTGTGAATCAAGCACTTGCCCGTAAAACTTGCGGCGGCGTATCGTAAATGAGATACGTTACGCCGCCGCATTTTTACGCAAATCTAACAGAATCTGCCCCTATGTGTCCAAAAAATCTTCTTAAACAATCTTGCTTGAAACCTTTCACCACACCATAGTGCTCAGTGACTCCACCCACACCCAAAGTAATTGCGCTTACCAATAAAATATGCCTTGCATTCGCATGCTTGGCAATAGAGCTGAATAAATCTCCAAACTAAATAATCAATTCCACCAGTGTTCCCATAAATCAGAAGTTGCTCCACATGAAAAAGTAAAAGTGGCTCCAATAATGAAGTATATCAAAACTAATTTATTAAAAACAGTAAAAAAAACTTCACACATTGCACTCACATTTAGCAAAACAAATAGAGGCACTTCAACAATGAACTTGGCAGTGGGCTCCAAACCACAGACAATTTCGTAATAAGCTTGTTGTATTATGGTCTCGGCAGACCTAAGGTAAACCGTCAGTCTCACCCCCTGCTCCGTTCGTTCCCCTCTTCACGTCAAAGCACTACACACAAGGTGGTCGGTATTCCGAACGTTTTCCTGGTATGCCGTGTAACCACTCCTAGACCAGTTTCGTTGCTCAGGACTTCTTCAAATGAACCCTATGAGATGAAGCTAGCCAGTGGTTATGCAATTCCAGTGCACCTAATCGCATCCCAATTAAATCTGGAAATTTGGAAAGGGATGATACGGACTAGGACAATGTGAAGGATATGCTTCAGTGTAATTCTCCCTGCTAGTTTAATGCTGTGTGTGTGTTAGAGGGAAGGTGATTTCAGGTGGGACTCACTCCTCTGCTAACAGGCTGTTGAAATGTTAATGACCCTTCTTCAGCCAGCTCCCTATTTCAAAGGATAATTGATCTATTGTGTGTGTGAAGGAGACCTGTGTTTACTGTTTACTGTGATTAGAAGTGGCTCATGTTAATTATTCTGATTGCTTCATTGTGGTAATTATCTCTTCTATATGTGGGGCCAGGCTGTCTAGATAATGTATTCTGTTACAACTAGTAATTACCTTCACTGATGTCATTATCTAAAGAAATGTCTTCAGGGTCGACTCCGAAGTGTCTGCTTATCATCTGTATGGGAGCCCCCACTGTGTGAGGGGGCGGAGATTGTCATTGTAACAGTTTTGTAAATTACATATAAGCTGTGTGTTGTACCATTAAAATCTGTCTTGTTCCAGCAGTAAGCTCTGACTCATTTGTGGCTTATTGTGCGATCCCAGGAATATTCCTCCTCATGGAATATTGGGTGATTTTCTTTATGGGAAGAAGGGAATCTTTGACGGGGATATCATTCTAATACCGTCACAGACAATAATATGGAGTTGACAGACAAGTATATATCAAAAATAGAAAGTATTTATTAAATATGATGGACACAATGATAACAATAGTATAAAAAGAAGGTAGTGGGATTGTTTCCAGACACAGATGACATCATCTCACTATCCCATTATTTGATACAATAAAAGAAAGGAGACAGTTGAGAGAGACAGTCGCTCTCCCAAAATGAGGGATTTTAAGGCCTCGTACACACGGTCGGTTTGGTCCGCTGAGAATGAACCGAAGTTCAGTTTCATCGGACCAAACCGACCGTGTGTATAGGCTAGCGGTCTGGTTTCCTTTGGTCCATAATTTCTAAACATGCTTCAAAACCGAACCGCTGGACCGCTGGGCGATCGGACCAAACCGATGGTTAGTACAGAAAAGCATCGGTTCAAAACCCGCGCCTGCTCAGAATCAAGTCGACGCATGCTTGGAAGCATTGAACTTCGTTTTATTCAGCACGTCGTGTGTTTTACGTCACCGCGTTCTGACCTGCTCGGATTTTGGACTGATGGTGTGTACACATATCAGGCCGTCAGGCCACTTCAGAGGTGAACCGCTGAAAACGGTTTGGTCCGACCGTGTGTACAAGGCCTAAGAGTGAGAGATGTCAATACTGTATAAAGGTAAGCACACTGAACACAGATTGTTCAAAAAAGTATATCAAAATGTAATAATAAATGTTAAAAACAATAATTCAAGTATTAGCATCGACCACAATAGTTACAAAAGCAGGATAAGTAATAGTATGCAGGTGGCCAACAAGTTTCGCACAGACGTGCTTCGTCAGGGCCTTGCAACCTATCTTTTGAATTGTGTGGTCTGTGTAGGACATAAAATTACGTCATTTAAGTGGAGGTTCACCCAAAAAATAAATTTTTAACATTACATTCAGCCGAGTTGTCCTAATGACAATTTTTTTTTTTTTTTTTTCTCGTACATACCTTATTTTCTCCCGCCGCTTCCAGGTATGTCTTCTGCGGGACTGGGCGTTCCTATCTGATTGGCAGGCTTCCGACCGTCGCATACTGCGCGTCACGAGTTGCCGAAAGAAGCCGAACGTCGGTGCGCAGGCGCCGTATAGAGCCGCACCGATGTTCGGCTTCTTTCGACAACTCGTGACGCGTAGTATGCGACGGTTGGAAGCCTGCCAATCAGATAGGAACGCCCAGTCCCGGAGAAGACATACCTGGAAGCGGCGGTGAAAATAAGGTATGTACGATAAAAATTGTAGAAACAGTTAGTTAAAAACAACAAACTGACATGCAAATTGCCAAAATACATAAATTGCACACCCAAATGTTGACTGGTGGGTCAATACACAAAAGAGTGGATGATACCCGACATGTTTCGGAGACACAATGGCTGGGTTTATTCAAAGCACATGTGTATAATTCCTTCTTCAGGGTTTATGTTTGGGCAAAAAAAATATTTAATTTTTCTAATGAAAAAAGCGAGAGAACATGATATCAATATAAAAATTGAATAATTTGTTTCTTTAAATCTCTCATAAAACATGTGATTTACATATCATTCCATGACATGACAACCAATAATCTTTTGGGGTGTGTTAGTTAATAACGTGCATGATACTTACATCCCATAGAATGTTTGCATATATAAGCAAAAATGGAGGAGGCACATCAGATGTATGGACCCTCAGATAGCGGGGAGCCCAGCCCGGATGTATCGCGCACAGACAAAAAAAACAACACAAATGAAGCCTGGCCCTTTCTAACCACCCGGGCTAATTTTGGCACTTCTCTTCTTCATGTAAAAATGACATTTTTTTTTGCTAGAAAATTAATCAGAACCCCCAAACATTATATATTTTTTTTAGCAGACACCCTAGGGAATAAAATGGCGGTCATTGCAACTTTGTTTCTCGCACGGTATTTGCACAATCATTTTTCAAACGCCTTTATTTGGGAAAAAAAACGGTTTCATGAATTAAAAAATAACAAAACAGTAAAGTTAGCCCAATTTTTTTGTATAATGTGAAAGATGATGTTACGCCGAGTAAATAGATACCTAACATGTCACACTTTAAAATTGCGCACACTCATGGAATGGTGCCAAACTTCGGTACTTAAAAATCTCCATAGGCGACGCTTTAACATTTTTTACAGGTTACTATTTTCGAGTTACAGAGAAGGTCCAGTGCTGGAATTGTTGCACACGCTCTAATGCACGCGACGATACCTCACATGTGGGGTTTGAACGGCGTTTACATATGTGGGTGGGACTTGCATGCGTGTTGCGCGCGAGATAACAGGGACAGGGGCGTTTAAAAAAAAAATTAAATTGAATTTTTATTTTACTTAATTTTTTTATTTTTACACTTTTTTTTTACCACATTTATTCCTATTAAAAGGAATGTAAACATCCCTTGTAATAGGAATCAGTGTGACAGGTCATCTTTATGGAGAGATGTGGGGTCAAAAAGACACCACATCTCTCCTCCAGGCTTACAAGCATGAAATCGGTGAAGAAAAAATCACCGATCACATGCCGACAGCCGCGATTGCGGCTTTGTTTACTTCCGGGTACCGGGCATGACTTCATAACATCGCGCCCGGGCCTCTGACGGTCATAGAGATGACTCGTGACCATCTGGTCACCAGTCATCTCTATGCTTTCCAGGCAGCGCCGACCGATTCGCTCTCCGGGCCCCCGATGGCACGGGAGAGCTCGAGGAAACACCGGATGGCGGCGGGAGGAGGGGGACATCCAGTTACCGTGCTACCATTACTTTGTCTGGCTACTCTCATTTGGCCCATTACGCTATAGTGATTTGCTATAACACCTGCATCCCCTTAGTCTGGTCAACCATCTTGACACAGGATTGTGCATTAAGGATACTTTAGGTAAATGATTTTAATTCACCACACCATGGTCTATTAGGATGCAGACACCAGTACTCTTTTCCATGCTTTACTCTATGCTTTCTCTCTTTTTTATCTTATTCTATTCAGATTTATCCTAATCACAATAATTTTCGCCTGTTTTGTCATCTCTGGACATTATCAGCGGCCAAGTACCCAAACTTAATTTCTATGCAATAAGTGTAAGTATTGAGACAATGTTAGCCCTATTTTTTGGGACAATAATTGTCCTTATCTCAAAAAAAGCTGTTCTTTTCACCTCCAGATTAAGCAAGGTCCTCTTCTGCCCCCTGCAGCCACACTGTTGTGGTGCAGAACTGCGGTCTCTGGGCTGTCTCAGTGCCAATTGCAGGGTGTCTGTTGGGGGATTGGGATGTTCCGGGATGGGAGACATTATGAGCCATGTTGCATTGTCAGTTTAACACACTGAAGTATGTAAATGATTAAAATTAAAATGTATGATGGCCAAGATTATTTAATATGTTGTATTTCTGTTTCTCTAGAGCTATTTACACAATACTGGTTACGATCATCTTCCCTGAAGAAGCCAACCTTTGGCGAAACATGTAGGGATTATTGACCCATAACCTTAGATGGCCACAAATACTTTGGCCAGTATTAAATACTAAATCTTTTCTCTACTGTTTTTATGCACCCGTGATTGTATTGTATGTCAATAATATATGTGTAATAACATTTTTAAAATGAAATTTCTATTTTCATTTTTGAGGCACCGCTATAATCCCAATTCCCATCCCCCTTTTTTTGTTTCAATTATTATTCGGGATGAGGTGCCATATCTAGTGAGGACACTCGAACCACATTTCACTATTTGTCATCTTGTATAACAGTGTACATTTTCTGTCCCCTCAAAATAACTCAACACACAGCCATTAATGTTTAAACCACTGGCAACAAAAGTGAGTACACCCCTAAGTGAAAATGTTCTAATTGGGCATAATAAGCTATTTTCCCTTTCCCGGTATCATGTGACTCGTTAGTGTAACAAGGTCTCAGATGTGAAAGGGGAGCAGGTGTGTTAAATTTGGTGTTTTCGCTCTCACGCTCTCATACTGGTCACTGAAAGTTCAACATGGAACCTCATGGCAAAGAACTCTCTGAAGATCTGAAAAAAAAGAATTGTTGCTCTACATAAAGATGGCCTAGGCTATAAGAAGATTTTCAAGACCCTGAAACTGAGCTGCACCACGGTGGAGAAGACCATACAGCGGTTTAACAGGACAGGTTCCACTCAGAACAGGCTTCGCCATGGTCGACCAAAGAAGTTGATTGCACATGCTCAGTGTCATATCCAGAGGTTGTCTTAGGGAAATAGATGTATGAGTGCTGCCAGCATTGCTGCAGAGGTTGAAGGGGTGGGGGGTCAGCCTGTCAGTGCTCAGACCATACTCTGCACACTGCATCAAATTGTTCTGCATGGAAGGAAGCCTCTGCTAAATATGATGAACAAGAAAGCCCACAAACAAACAGTTTTCTGAAGACAAGCAGACTAAGGACATGGATTACTGGAACCATGTCCTGTGGTCTGATGAGACCAATATAAACTTATTTGGTTCAGATGGTGTCAATCGTGTGTGGCGGTAACCAGATGAGGAGTACAAAGACAAGTGTGTCTTGCCTACAGTCAAGCATGGCGGTGGGAGTGTCATGGTCTGGGGCTGCATGAGTGCACTGGGGAGCTATAGTTCATTGAGGGAACCATGAATGCCAACATGTACTGTGACATACTAAAGCAGAGCATGATCCCCTCCCTTCAGAGACTGGTCCGCAGGGCAGTATTCCAACATGATAACGACCCCAAACACACCTCCAAGATGACCACTGCCTTGCTAAAGCAGCTGAGGGTAAAACTGATGGGCTGGCCAAGCATGTCTCCAGACCTAAACCCTATTTAGCATCTGTGGGGCATCCTCAAATAGAAGGTGGAGGAGCGCAAGGCCTCTAACATCCACCAGCTCCATAATGTTGTCATGGAGGAGTGGAAGAGGACTCCAGTGGCAACCTGTGAAGCTCTGGTGAATTCCATGCCCAAGAGGTTTAAGGCAGTACTGGAACATTTTGGTGGCCACACAAAATATTGACAATTTGGGCCCAATTTGGACATTTTTACTTAGGGGTGTACTCACTTTTGTTGCCAGCGGTTTAGACATTAATGGCTGAGTGTTGAGTTATTTTGAGGGGAAAGCAAATTTACACTGTTATACAAGCTGTACACTCACTACTTTACATTGTAGCAAAGTGTCATTTCTTCAGTGTTGTCACATGAAAAGATATAATAAAATATTTACAAAAATGTGAGGGGTGCACTCACTTTTGTGGGATACTGTATTTACTCAGAAAAGTACCTTCTATTGTTTTCAGCTTCCTTTAAGTTCTTTTTTCTTTCAGACTTTCTGTTAGAAGGTGGCTATGTTCGATCTCCGTGATCCCCCTGTATGTAAGAATGGAACCATCCTCTCTTGCTTTCTCCTGAGAAGGACTATGGACTAGACATGTGCATTAGTTTTCTTCCGAATGCATTTTCGTTCGAATTTCGGGTATATTTATTATCGTTTTAACAAACGAAAACGAACGCACAGAATCCGAAATCCGAAAGATCTGACATAAAAAAATGCTTTATTTTCATTTTCGTTGTTACTACAGTTCGATATAGATAGGAGATTCGACATGACGCTGACAATAGCAATCTGTGTCTATCGAACCTGTGGTCGAATGTGCCTAACCTTAAAGGGGTTGTAAAGGTAAATGTTTTTTCACTTTATTGCATTCAATGCATTAAGGTGAAAAAACATCTGCGGATTAGCGCCCCCCCCGAGCCCCCCTTTACTTACCTGGCCCCTTGAAAGTCCTGCGCAGTGAACGCGCTTGCTTCTCGGCTCATTTATTGGTTGATTGAAAGCAGTGCAGCCATTGGCTGGCGCTGCTGTCAATAACATCCAATGACGCGGTGCGCCGGGTGGCGGGGACCAAGTGGTACAGTGAGTGGCATTGGCCTCCGGCTGTATTACAGGAGCGCGCCCGCAAGAACTCATCACCATGCTCGCTCGCTTGCTCGCTTTTAGGTGAGGAGTTCTTGCGAAGGGGGAGCCAAGACAGCCCCCGAGGGACCCCAGAAGACCAGGATCGGGGTCACTCTGTGTAAAACGAGCCGCACAGTGGAGGTAAATATAACATGTTTGTTTTTTAAAAAAAATAAAAAAATTCTTTACATACCCTTTAACTCTATTAGTCCAAGATTATTCTACATAGGGCGGAAAGATTCGACATAGAGAGAAAAGATTTGACATTATAGAGACAGTGTTGGGGTAGACCATTCGACATGAACGACGAAGATTCAACGAAGCAGCGAAAAACATACAACTGTCAAATCTGTCATTGAAGACTTATGGTGTCTGTCGAAAGTTATAAGAAGATTCGACAAGCAGCTAAACTGTACGACGCCGCAATCGTACATTTCCTGTCAAATGCTCGGCCCATAGGCTATAGAAGAATTTGAATGTTGCTTGTATAGTAATAATAATTTATAAATATAATTATTACTAGTGTCATACAACATTAGAATTCTTCTATAGCTTGTAGGCGCAACATTCGACCAGAAATGTACGAATTAATCAAATGTGCACTGCTCCTTTCAAAGAAATAGAGGCGAAGGGGAAAAGTAGAGATTTGGTAGCTTATGGAGGACAATACAAGGAGGAAGAAAAACACAGTCAGAAACGATTTAATGAAAAATGGTAGTAGTGGACATGGGCGTCCGCTGAACTTTTTTCAGGGGGGGCATCATTTTAAGGTCATCCATGCTGGGTCCCTTTTTGACAATGTCATGAAGGGGGGGCTTAGTCATTGGTGTGGGTACAGCGTGGCTCTCTGGTTGGTGCGGGTACAGCGTGGCTCTCTGGTTGGTGCGGGTACAGCGTGGCTCTCTGGTTGGTGCAGGTACAGCATGGCTCTTTGGTTGGTGCGGGTACAGCATGGCTCTCTGGTTAGTGCGGGTACAGCATGGCTCTCTGGTTGGTGCGGGTACAGCGTGGCTCTCTAGTTGGTGTGGGTACAGCGTGGCTCTCTGGTTGGTGCGAGTACAGCGTGGCTCTCTCTCTGGCTTCCCCCAGCATGAGCACAGTATTCTCTTTTCTCCTCTTGTAACCCCCCCCCCCCAGCAGAGTGCTTGCATGCTGGGGGCTTTAGCATGGTGTCTGTGGACACGCTGGGGCCGCCACTCTTAAGGGACTACATTTCCCATGATGCCCTCAGTCCCCCAAATCTTCTGATTGGCCCTCTGCTGTGGCCAATCATGGCGAGGAAAGCAGGAAGCAAGGCAAATCCAATTAGAGCCGCTCTCTCTCTCTTCTAGCTCCAGCTGACAGAGAGGGGGAGGGGGGCAATCGGGAGAGATATACAGTACGGCCAGCCCGCGGCTCTCCTCTCCCTGTCACAGTGACGCTGCCGAGTTCTCTGGTAAATGGAGCAGCGGTGCCGTGACAGGGAGAGGAGAGCCGCGGGCTGGCTGTACTGTATATCTCCCCTGATCGCTCTCTTCCCCCTCTCTGTCAGCTGGAGCTAGAAGAGAGAGAGAGAGCAGCTCTAATTGGATTCGGCGTGCCGCCGCCTTGCTTCCTGCCTGCTGTTTTTCTCCCTGAGGATCATGGCACTGGTTTCTAGGGGGGGCAAGTGCCCTCCCTTGCCCTATGGAGCGGACGCCCATGGTAGTGGATATGTATGGATGATAGTTTCTGTACTACTTTTTGCGATTTCTGCACAGATGTCTCTGTAATCGCAGCCAAAATCGGGACTGACGAGCTGAACTCGTACGGCTTCACTCCCGCAGCCCAGTGTGAATCTGGGCTGTCACTTTATTATTGCACAGCGCGTGAACTTTGATCACTTTTTTGACAGTTCAGATCATAAGACTCCATGCTTTTATACGTCTACCTCCTCCAACCTGACCCAGTATCCTATGACCTCACTATCTCAATATCTTACTATTATGGCTGATCATGTGATATTTTTCATCAGCGGAACGTCTGTTCACTGACCAAGATAACCTCAAAAACACACATATATTCAGAGGCACAACATGAGCCCTTTTTGTTGCAGCCACAAAAGGTTGTTGAATTTGTTGTAGCAGGCTTGAAAAGAACATTTGACTTGGATCAGAGTGACTTCCTGGACCAGTCTGCCCGTGAAAATGCGATATTTAACCATACAGCGTTTAAGAGCATCACAAATTGTTTGAGCTGACAAGGCTGAAGTTCCTGCCAAATGCAAATGTACTTTGTGATAATATTCATTGGCTTCAGGAGAGGGCCGTGACTGCTCCTCCCCATCAAGTAATAAACCTAAACTTGACAAGTTAACCTTATAGTACTGAGTGTCAGATATAACTGAGATACTGCTGAGCTGGTGACCTGGCAGGGACTGAACACTTGCATTTGCTTTGCTGGAGGCAAAAGTAAAAGGGCCTTTGTCTGCAATGATGGTTCGAACCCCGCAGGATGCAACACATTTGGGGGAGTCTGTGGATGAACTTTTATTTTTTGTAAATGGAAAAAAGGTAAAAAAAAATATATATTTTTATCTTTATTGAAATATTTATCTATTATTATTATTGTCTATTTTAGGAGTTAAAGCGGGGGTTCTCCCTAAAAAATCTTTTTTTCTAGCATCTCATTCAGCATAGTAGCGTGAGCTACAGTATGCCTTTATATATTTTTTTGGCGCCGTACTCACTGTGTAATCGCGTACTAAAGTTTCCGGGGAATGGGCGCTCCTATTCAGAGGGCTCGTGATTGACGGCCGGCTTCCGCTTCACGGAAATAGCCAAAATCGGTGTTTGCTCTTCACGACGCCTGCGCAGTCAGCTCCGATGTCTGTGCGCAGGCGCCGTATAGCGCCGGGAAGAGCCGAGACCTACTCCGGCTATCTTCGGGGAGCGTGACGTGCCACAGCCGGCCGTCAATCATCTTCCCTCTGGATAGGAACGCCCATTCTCCGCGGGGAGTCGGAATCTTCACTATAGGATTACACAGTGAGTACGGGGCAAAACAAATAAATAAAGGCATACTGTAGCTCGCGCTACTATGCTATAATGTTGTTACTGAGGGTGAACCACCGCTTTAATATATAAGTTAGGATACTAAAAAAGGGCCAAACAGGAAAAACACCCAAAAAATGTACTTGACTGTCCGTCCGGTTTTCTGACATGCAATCTCACAGATGACTGAGGCCTCGTACACACGACCGAGAAACTCGACGGGCGAAACACATCGTTTTCCTCGTTGAGTTCCTTGTTAGGCTTGTCGAAGAACTTGACAAGCTTGCTTTGCGTACACACTGTCAAGCCAAAATCTCCTCGTTCTCAAACACGGTGACATACAACACATACAACGGCAGGGGAAGTTCGATTCCACTGGCTAAACTCTTGGGGCTGCTTTTGCTAATTTCATGTGTTTGCGTGTTAAATAAAAGTTTGGTAAGAGACGATTTGCACTTTTCAGTCTGTTACAGCGTGACAAATGTGTTATCTCCATTACAAATGCTACTTTTACTCCCGTCTCATACTTTAATCTGAGCAAGCGCGGGTTTCTTAGCATACAGACGTTCGAGTTTCTCGTCGAAAACCAGCCCGTCGAGGAACACGACGAGCCAATTCGGACTCCCGTCGAGGAAATAGAGAACTTGCTCTCTTTTTGGCTAGTCAAGGTTCTCGACAGTTTCCTCGACGAAAATGTACACACGACCGGTTTCCTCTGCAAAAAAATATCTCCCAGCAAGGTTCTTGCTGGTTTTTGCAGAGAAATCTCGGTCGTGTGTACGAGGCCTCACAGGTATCTGCCCAGAAACCTATTGGCCTGGTTGTTATTCTCTGAAATTCTAATGTTCCAGTGAATGACCGCTTATTGTTGATAGGCTGCAATTGCTGAGAACTCTTTTTGAAAATGCTTGTTGTCTGGCTCTTATGTTGATTCGAAGGGGTCAATGCTTTCTCAGTCTCTGACCTGGAACAAATAGACAAATCAAGCATTCTGGCAGGTCCCAGGTTTTATTGCTGCATGCTTGTTCCGGGCCAGGCAACTAGTATTTTGGAAAGTGGTAGTGATAGCATCAGAAGCTAAACCAGACCGTACACATTTATAAACACCATCATTAATTTATTACCGTCTTTATTAAGCTTCTCAGCGTAATTTGTCGGGTATGTGGTGCCGTTGGCTAGATAAAATATCTTATGGAAGAGGAGTCAAGGGGCAACTGATCTATTATTACACAATTTTCTGCAATGTTTACGGTACCTGGACATGCAAGTGTTGTTTGTGAAAAAAAGCTCTGGATAAATCAGTCATTTTAGAGTCTCTGGGCCAGATTCTCAAAAGAGATACGACGGCGTATCTCCAGATACGCCGTCGTATCTCTGAGTTGTGCCGTCGTATCTATGCGCCTGATTCAGTTACGCATAGATTTCCCTTAGATCCGACAGGCGTAAGTCTCTTACGCCGTCGGATCGTAACTGCATATTTACGCTGGCCGCTAGGGGCGTGTATGCTGATTTACGCATCAAAATATATAAATCAGCTAGATACGTGAATTCACGAACGTACGCCCGGCCGACGCAGTACAGTTACGCCGTTTACGTTAGGCTTTTCCCGGCGTAAAGTTACCCCTGCTATATGGTGGCGTAAGTGCGGCGTACCAATGTTAAGTATGGTCGTCGTTCCTGCGACGAAATTTGAAAATTTTACGTTGTTTGCGTAACTCGTCCGTGAATGGAGCTGGACGTAATTTACGTTCACGTCAAAACCAATACGTCCTTGCGGCGTATTAGGAGCAATGCACACTGGGAGATTTCCACGGACGGCGCATGAAAAACGTCAATCACGTCGGGTCACAGAACATTAACATAAAACACGCCCCCCTGTCCCACATTTTAATTAGGCGGGCTTACGCCGGCCGATTTATGCTACGCCGCCGCAACTTAAGGAGCAAGTGCTTTGAGAATACAGCCCATCTAAGTTGCGGAGGCGTAACGTCAATCGGATACGTTACGCCCGCGCAAAGATACGCGGATGTACAAGAATCTGGCCCTGTGTTTCTGTTTGAAGACATTTTCAGAATGCTGATAAGTCTGCTGTTGTTTGTAGAATATATCCATTTTGTTGCTAGGATATGCTTAAAAAAAAAAAAAAAGAAAAGAAAATGTGGTGGTGGATTTGGCATTTTCTAGTAAAATTGTATCTGTAAAATGTTTTTGTAACCTTTTAGTGGGTTTCAACTTTTAAATGTGTAAACTTAGTGGTTGTAAAGTCAGTGATCACAATTACTGCCAAGCCCCTCTGTTTTAACAAGCTATACTACACAGTGGAGTTGATTTACTAAAAATGGAGAGTGCAAAATCTGGTGCTGCTGTGCATTGTCGCCAATCGGCTTCTAAGCCCCCGTTCACATTGGCGTGATTTAACAAACTATTTGACATGTCAGACGGCATGCTATTTTGCAGCCTATTAACGGCCCTGTCCCAAAAGTAGTTTCTGCCCTACTTTTGGCCACTTCAGGGGCGATTTCACAGGTACGTCCCCTTTAAATCGCAGCATAGTGGGCACACGCAGACTCGATGTCCGCCGGTGTCCTGCAATCAAGTCACGGAGCTGCAGAAAAGGGAAATGCCTATGTAAACAAGGCATTTCCCTGTTCTGACTAGCGACATGACAAGGATCTACTGCTCCCTGTCATCGGAAGCAGTGATCTATGTCATGTCACTGGTAGCCCATCCCCCCCACAGCTAGGACACACTTAACCCCTTCATCGCCCCCTAGTGTTTAACCCCTTCCCTGCCAGTGTCATTTACACAGCAATCTGTGCATTTTTCTAGCATTGATCGCTGTATAAATGGCAATGGTCCCAAAATAGTGTCCAAAAGTGTCCGATGTGTCCGCCATAATGTTGCAGTCATGATAAAAATCACAGATTGCCGCCATTACTAATAAAAAAATAATAATAAAAAAAATGCTATAAATCTATCCCCTATTTTGTAGACACTCAAACTTTTGCGCAAACCAATCAAAATACACTTATTGCGATTTTTTTTTTTAACCAAAAATATGTAGAGGAATACATATCGGCCTAAACTGAGGAAAAAAATACTTTTTTTTATATTTTTGGGGATATTTAAACAAAGCAAAAAGTAAAAAATATTGCTTTTCTTCAAAATTGCCGCTCTTTTTTGGGTTATAGCACATAAAAACCCACAGAGGTGAACAAATACCACCAACAGAAAGCTCTATTTGTGGTAGAAAAAAGGACATTAATTTTGTTTGGGAGCAACGTCGCACAACTGCGCAATTGTCAATTGTCAATTAAAGCATTGCAGTGCCGTATCGCAAAAAGTGCTCTGGTCAGGTAAATTCTTCCGGGGCTGAAGTGGTTAAGCTTTGGGGAAAAAAAAATGGAAACTGAGTTTCTATGCAGAGCTGCACCAGATTTTGTACTCCAGTTTTAGTAAATTAACCACAGTGTGCGTATTTAAAATTCTACAGCCAAATACCTCTTTCCACCAATGTGCGGTCACATGACGCCGCTCTTCTTCCCGTATCTAAGGACTACAGTGGGAAGGGCTGAGATTTCCCTCTGACATCAGCCGAGTGATCACGTGACCGCACATCGGCGATGTGAAATCACATATTTAGCTGCAGAATTAAAAAAAACAGACACTGTGTAGTATATAATTTTTAACAGAGGGGCTGGTAGTAACTGTGAGCACTAACACTAACTTTGCTGCCACATGGAATTGCGGCAGGAGGGGAGGGTTTGGAGATCAGCTCACACACTAGAAAGTGACAGGCAGGGAGGGAGGGAGGGAGGAAGGGGGAGAGGGGGATACTCTAAACACAGCAGGATGACGAAGGAACGTAAACTGACCATGGTATCATGGATCAGCAGACATGATTACCGTAGTCAGCACACTTAGCAGGACACAGGAACAGACAGGATCAACCAGGTATTTTACAGCATAGAAAGGGACAAATGTACTAGGTGAAACTCCTGCGCTGTATGGGATATAGGTGAGGGGGAGTGGGCCAGAAAAAAGGGCAGTGGGGTGAATGGGCGTGAATACTGCAGCAAACAGCAAGAATGTTGTCCTCTCAAGACAAGGAATAATACTGTGAAAATTGTGTAAGTGTCTGCGCTGTAAAAACCTGGAATGGGGGAGGAAGAGAGGGAGGGGTGAGTGGACAAAAATCCGTGGACCAGTGGGGTGGTGAGGTGTACTAACACAATGGAAGTGACCTACAATTGGAAATAAAGTGGTTGTAGTCTAGCCCAAACTGTGTAACAGAAAACACACATAAAAGTCTTCAAATGTCAATAATATGTGAACAGTTCAGACAAGAGACCTCCTTGGGTGAATGATGGAAGTAAGCAAAAGTAAAATTGGCAGGACTTGAAGAAAAAGTGGAATCTTATAAACAATAATGGAGTGCAGTCCAAAAAACAAACAAATAAAAAAAGTGACAGGTAGGTGAATAAGTGATTGAGTGTAGGAGATACCAAGCTCAGGTGAGTGAAGGTGTGTGATCAGGTAAAGTCCACACACCGTGCACCCTTCACCGATAGTGAATCAAACAGCTTACCTCCCTACTCACATACAGACCCAGATGAATCACTGTACCAGCTAGCTGTTAGATGGATATCTGCTTGTCTCAATCGTGGTACATACATGTAAAGACAACGGTATAGGTGTTGTAGCTTTATCTTCTTACAGGCAACGAGGAGACAAAATACCCAAAATAAGGGGTGACTGGCTGTCCACTTACACAACTTACAAGAGTGTGTAGGGAGCGTGTGCCTATCTCCACGAGCGCCGAACTCGTATCCTTTATAAAACCTAGGAACTGTCAGCTCTTGAGCCCAGCTTCCCTCCTAGCCTGTCATTCATCTGCTGGCTGGAGAACACGATACGAGTTCGGCGCTCGTGGAGATAGGCACACGCTCCCTACACACTCTTGTAAGTTGTGTAAGTGGACAGCCAGTCACCCCTTATTTTGGGTATTTTGTCTCCTCGTTGCCTGTAAGAAGATAAAGCTACAACACCTATACCGTTGTCTTTACATGTATGTACCACGATTGAGACAAGCAGATATCCATCTAACAGCTAGCTGGTACAGTGATTCATCTGGGTCTGTATGTGAGTAGGGAGGTAAGCTGTTTGATTCACTATCGGTGAAGGGTGCACGGTGTGTGGACTTTACCTGATCACACACCTTCACTCACCTGAGCTTGGTATCTCCTACACTCAATCACTTATTCACCTACCTGTCACTTTTTTTATTTGTTTGTTATTTGGACTGCACTCCATTATTGTTTATAAGCAGGGGCGGACTGACAACTCATGGGGCCCCTGGGCAATAGAATATTATGGGGCCCCTCTGGATTACAGATGACCACCACGCCAGGAGGTAGTGCAGAGGCGGGCAGCTAAAATCTTGGGATATTCACATTAAAAGCATGTCATTTTCGGACATATCAGGGACAGATCTAAAAAAAACACAGATTTTTACATACTGTCCCTGGTTTTACTGAGCCTGGCAACCCGGATGGGGCCCCCTAGTGGCATGGGGCCCTCGGGCAGTGCCCGAGTGACTCAATGGTCAGTCCGCCCCTGTTTATAAGATTCCACTTTTTCTTCAAGTCCTGCCAATTTTACTTTTGCTTACTTCCATCATTCACCCAAGGAGGTCTCTTGTCTGAACTGTTCACATATTATTGACATTTGAAGACTTTTATGTGTGTTTTCTGTTACACAGTTTGGGCTAGACTACAACCACTTTATTTCCAATTGTAGGTCACTTCCATTGTGTTAGTACACCTCACCACCCCACTGGTCCACGGATTTTTGTCCACTCACCTCTTCCTCCCCCATTCCAGGTTTTTACAGCGCAGACACTTACACAATTTTCATAGAAAGGGACAAATGACACTGCACAAGCACTATGCTTTTTAACATAAACCAATCATTCAAGGAAGGCACGGTACCGACCTCCCTGAAACAAGGCATAATTAAACCCATTCTAAAAAAAAACAACCTCGACCCCAAAGACCCAAATCATCGTCGACCTATAACTGGCCTAACAGTGTAAAAAAGCTTCTGCGCTACTAAGTGAATCAAGTCTTCCAAAAACAAAAGTATAAATAATTGCAGCAGCAACTACGCAGTGTATACACAACAACAACTATAGTTAAAGCGGGGGTTCACCCTGTTAAAAAAAAAAAAAATGTTTTTTTTTATTAGACCATTACATTCGGCATCGTAGCGCGAGCTACGGTATGCCGGTCTTACATTTTTTATCCCCGTACTCACTGTGGTATCGATGATTGAAGAATCCGGGGAATGGGCGTTCCTATGGTGAGAGAAGGTGATTGACGGCCGGCCCTGGCACGTCACGCTTCTCCGGAAATAGCCGAAATAGGCTTGGCTCTTCACGGCGCCTGCGCATAGCCTGTGCGCAGGCGCCGTGAATAGCCGAGACCTACTCCGGCTGTCTTCGGGGAGCGTGACGTGCCAGAGCCGGCCGTCAATCATCCTCCCTCTCCATAGGCACGCCCATTCCCCGCGGGAGTCAGAATCTTCAATCATCGATAGCACAGTGAGTACGGGGATTAAAAATTTAAGACCGGCATACCGTAGCTCGCGCTACGATGCCGAAAGTAATGGTCTAATGCTGTGAAGGAGGGTGAACTACCGCTTTAATGATTTGTGCATCGAGCCCGACGAGGAACACGACAAGGAAATTGAGACTCCCGTCGAGGAAAAAGAGAACTTGTTCTCTTTTTTTCTCGTCGAGTTCCTCGACAGTTTCCTCGATGAAAAACACACGACCGTTTTCCTCGGCAAAAAAGCTCTGCCACCAAGTTTCTTGATGGATTCTGTCGAAGAAAACGGTCGTGTGTACGAGGCCTCACACTTCTTCCGGTGATATCAAACTGAATCTTGTGTATAAACAAAGGATAAAGTGGCACGCGTACCAGACTTGATTGACTTGTATACTGTACAGCATAGGAGTCAGATAGGCAGTCGTGAGGAGACACCTCAACAGGATTCGGCACGTGGAGTCGATAATCTGAGACAGAGCCACTTCCAGTATCGACAGAGAGGATCCAACATCAGAAGATGAACTCCATGGGGTGCAGTCAGGGATGGACTGGCCATTGGGACAACAGGGAGTTTCCCGGTGGGCCAATGGCTCAGTGGGCCGGCTTCAGTGACAGCGGCCTGGGAGTTTCTCACTTCGGCCTAATCTTGTCCCATAAGGGGGGGCACCAAACTGATTCTTTGCCCCGGAAGAAATAATATCTAGCTTCCCCACTGGTACTGCCTATAAGAGTACCAGTACCAGCCTTTCTACTCTAATAAAGTAAAATGGCTAGTGGCTAGTGAAGGGGGAGAGGGGGCTTGGGTGGCTGGGGGGGGGGTGCGGGATTTGTCCGGCCGCTGTGGGAGAGACCTGTCAAAGTGGGCCAGTCTGGATGAAGTCCAGGGCCACATTTTTGTCCCAGTCCAGCCCTGGGTGCAGTGATCCACATCAAAAGTGAAATTGGTGATCCATGAAAATGGATAAAAAATGAAAACCATACATAGTGTGACACTGTATAGTGGGTTTTATTGTAAAAACATGGAGTAAAAAAATCAAAAAGTCCCATAAAAGTCTGGTATTCTTCAGTTATAAAAACAGCAATGTGCAGTAATTTCAGGAGCATCAGCCAAAGCGTTTCTTCCAATTGGACATCATCTGGGGTGTGTCTCTCAGATGATGTCCAATTGGACTAAACGGGTCTGGTGACACTCCTGAAATTACTGGCCCTGAACCCACCCAGTTGTGTGACAATAGCAAATTAATATTCGCTATTGTCTTTCTGCTACATCTCCCGGTCCATCAGGAAGCGGGTCCTGAGACCCGATTTACCGAGAGTAGAAGCGACTGTATTGGCCGGTACCAGTGGAGGATGTACGGGGAGATCTGGGAAATGGCCGCCGCTGTCCTCATCAGAGTGATCTCTCTGCATCGCTGTCAATGCCATAGAGGATGTACGGGAAGATCCGAGAGGTAGCTGTCCTAGTGAGCCTGACTGCGTGAGTATCCATAGTGTAGGGGGGGGGGGCTTCGGGTGGAGGGTGGTTTGTTTGCCACCCCCCTGCTTTGAGCACCAGCTGCCACTGACTGGTAGATATAGTAGACTAGAGTTTGACTCACTCAGAGTGCCAGTCCTCCTTCTCCTTCCAATCTGTGCAGGGCATTGCAGGGAGTAAATATAAAGCTTCAACAACTTTGATTAGCTGTCATAATCATTAAAACATTTTATAATGAATGCACAGTGAATAATATTGCAGAATATTGATCTTTGTATATTATCTGCCTAAGGTTCAGATTTAAAGGGTCAATATACTTTCATGCAAAGAACAGTTACTCCTTTTACCTTTTACCTTACAGTGTAAAGGCATAACTTTTTTTGTTTTGGATAGTAGAATAGGGAAGAGTTAGAAGGTATTTTTTGATGTCTGTTTCCCTGCAGTAGAGGTTCTCCCTCTCTTTTTGTCTTGGTGACCATTATAACATGGGCCACCTTATCACCTGGATCACCAGAGTCGCATGTTCTGGTGAAAACCAACAGAAGGATCATTCACTTTGGAGAGATTTTCTTTTACTTCCTGTTGTGTTTACAGCACAGAAAGTGAAGGTAAATTGTCAGTGAGGTTAAAGCGGGAGTTCACCCGAAAAACAATTTTTAACATTAGATTGAGGCTCATTTTGTCAAGGGGAATCGGGTGTTTTTTTTTAAATCGAAGCAGTACTTACCGTTTTAGAGAGCGATCTTCTCCGCCGCTTCCGGGTATGGTCTTCGGGACTGGGTGTTCCTATTTGATTGACAGGCTTCCGACGGTCGCATACATCGCGTTACGAGTAGCTGAAAGAAGCCGAACGTCGGTGCGGCTCTATACGGCGCCTGCGCACCGACGTTCGGCTACTTTCAGAAAATCGTGACGCGATGTATGCGACCGTCGGAAGCCTGTCGATCAAATAGGAACGCCCAGTCCCGCAGCCCATACCCGGAAGCGGCAGAGAAGATCTATCTCTAAAACGGTAAGTACTGCTTCGATTTAAAAAAAAACACCCGATTCCCCTTGACAAAACGAGCCTCAATCTAATGTTAAAAATTAAAATTAAAATTAAGGGCCAGATCCACATATAAATAGATCGGCGCATCGTATCAGAAATACGCTACGCCGCCGTACCTTACCTGGCGTAATTTCGAATCCTTAAAGATTTTGCGCCGTAAGTTACGGCGGCGTAGTGTATCTCTGGCGGCGGAATTCAAATTGGCGATTAGGGGGCGTGTTTCATTTAAATGAAGCGCGTCCCCGCGCCGAATGAACTGCGCATGCTCCGTTTCTAAATTTCCCGCCGTGCATTGCGATAAATGACGTTGCAACAACGTCATTTTTTTAAACTTAGACGTGAATTACGTCCATCCCGATTCACGGACGACTTACGCAAAAAAAATAAAAATTGAATTTCTACGCGGGAACTACAGCCATACTTAACATGGCAAGTCTAACTATACGCCGCAAAATACCAGCTTTAACTATACGCCGGAAAAAGCCGACTAAAGACGCCGGAAAAAAATGCGCCGGCCGCTCGTACGTTCGTGGATCGTCGGAAATAGCTAATTTGCATACCCGACGCGGACGCCACCCAGCAGACGCCGAAGTATTGCATCTTAGATCCGAAGGCGTACGAGGACGTACACCTGTTGGATCTAACCCAGATGCCGTCGTATCTTGGTTTGAGAATTCAAACTAAAGATACGACGCGGGTAGTTTGAAAGTACGCCGGCGTATCAGTAGATACGCCGGCGTACTCTCTCTCTGGATCTGCCCCTAAGTTTTTGGGTGAACCTCCACTTTAATCCTTACCTATTCCTCCTTACCTACAGAAATGATGAATGGTGGAGGATGAGCGCTGATTACACCGATCTCCCCCACCGCTCTGAATGACAACTCAGGGTGGTGCGATTCTGAAACAAAAAAAAGAAAGCAAAGGTAAATCTATCTAATGGGACAGAGTCCCCGTTATTCAAGTGAACATATAGAGTGGGTCACATCTGATGTTGGTTTGTACAGGTAACCATGGAATGTGTGTACACTGTTCAGTGGGCAAACTTTAGATTCTTTGATGTAGTAGGTAAAAGATCATCTTGTGTTTGCATTTCATCACAGTACATTACATGGTGACACAGTAAAGAAAATTTGTTAAGAGAATAATATTGTTATCGTATTATTACTATTTTTTATTTGCAGGTTACTGAGAAAAATGTAGATCCAAAAATGACTTTGCTGACCTACCTGCGAAGAAAATGTATCCTCCTGATAGTTTTAAGCTTCATATTTATATATTGTGATTAGGGACATGCAGAGTGCTTTTGGTGAAACTTACTGTATTTTGCATTGAAATGACCAATTTTGCCAAAATTTGAAATCTTTTGCTCTATTTTATTAGGTGAGTTTTTTGGGGGTTTTGGTAAATTATGTTATGTGTTTTACACCCCCTGATGTCTCATTAAAGAGAATGTGTCAACAAAAGATCATCACATTTTAGACAAAAATGTTTTTAAAAAGTTAAAAAAATTATAGTTCTACCGAAGCACTTAAAGTAGAGGTTCACCCAAAAAATATGTTTTTAACATTACATTTAGCCTAGTTGTCCTAATGACAATCGGCATTTTTTTTTTTCCCCCCCGTACATACCGACTTTCACTGCCGCCTCCGGGTATGTCTTGTGCGGGACTGAGCGTCCCTATCTGATTGACAGGCTTCCGACCGTCGCATACTGCTCGTCACGAGTTGCCGAAGGAAGCCGAACGTCGGTGCGCAGGCGCCGTATAGAGCCGCACCGACGTTCGGCTTCTTTCGGCAACCCGTGACGCGCTGTATGCGACGGTCGGAAGCCTGTCAATCAGATAGGAACGCCCAGTCCCGAAGACGACATACCCGGAAGCGGCGGTGAAAGTCAGTATGTACGGGGGAAAAAAAAAGGACAGTTAGGACAACTCGGCTGAATGTAATGTTAAAAATTTATTTTTGGGTGAACTCCGGCTTTAAATGCTTCCTGTCCGGATTATTGTCAAGTAATGGGAGCTTTCCCATTCTGGGTGGACACCATATGATGTCCTACCAGTCACACACACCCTAGGGGCCATGCTGCAGCGCGATCTGTGACCTGCTGTTTGGATCAGGCACAGTGAATAACAGATCATTGTACTGGGCCGGTGCTGGCACCATGTGATTGCTGTAACCAATCACAGTGATTGAATGGCTGTACACAATGAATGGTTTTCATTCATAGCCATTCATTGTGTACTATTGTGTTGATCTGTGATTGGTCACAGTGATCACATGGTACATACAGGGCATCTGTACCATGTGATAGCTGTGGCTAATCGCAGCTTTACAATAGTACACAATGAATGAATGGATGCCATTCATAAAAATGATTGCTTATAACAGTGATCTTCACTGTTATAAGCAAACATAGTGTGAAATAAAACCCGGATCACTTCACAGAGTAGTACAGTGCCACTATGGTAACACTGCACTGTTCTGGTCACAGTATGTAAAAAAACATTTTTTAAATAAAAGAAAGCTATATTATAAAATTAAGAAAAAAATGTTTTAAAAAAAATTAAAATTGAAATTGAAAAATTGTTTTTTTCCCCCACAATTTTATATATTTTTTTACATACTGTCACATATAGTGTCACTGCCACACCAGTCGGTTGGTGATGCTGTACTGCTCTGGTGACAGTATGTAAAAAAAATAAAAATAAATGTGGAAAAAAAACACACTTTATTTAATTACTTAATTTTCAAAAAATTTGGACAAATTACAGCTTCAAAAAACTCCAACTTACTAAATATCTTCCAAAAGGAGGTAATTTGGGGGATATTTGTACTGTCCTGGCATTTCGCAAGAAACTAGGTGGACCATTAGTACATCAGGATTGATCAATTTTTATATATATATAGATTATATAGCATAGTTTGTAGACTCTATACCTTTTCTACAGACTAAGTAAATACACTGATTTGCATTATTTTTTACAAAAGAAATGTAGCAGAAAATATGTTTTGTCCTAAATTTATGAAGAAAGATTATTTATTTGCAAAATAACATTTGCAAAGAAAAAAACATTTATTTCAAAATGTTCAGTCTTTTTTCTTTTTTTAGCAAAAAATAAAAAACCCAGTGGTGATTAAATACCTCCTCCAAGAGAAAGCGCTATCTGTCTAAAAAAAAGATAAAAATTTAATTTGTGTACATGACTGAGTAATTGTCATTCAAAGTGTGACAGCGCTGAAAGATGAAAAATAACCTGGGCAGAAAGGGGGTGAAAGTGTCCAATATTGAGTTGGTTAACCTCCCTGGCGGTATGATTCTGTCTGGAATTACGTACCAAAAGCGGTACAATTATTTTGCAAGGAAATTTGGCGTTTTATACTGTAGGCCTGTAATTTTTAGAAATAACTCACTTAAATCTGACCAAGCAAGAGTCTTGTAGGCATCCCGGGTATGATTTTTTTTTTAAAACAAAATTATAAATTATAATATAATAAATAATTATAAATAATTATAACAAATAATAATATAATTATAATAAAAATTATTCAATAATGTAATCAACTCAAAATCACTGAAATTTGCAGTTGCAGAATTGTCGCTGTCATTATTTTTTTTTTTATGACGAATTTCCCCGCAAATCGCTATTGCACATTTCTGCAAGTGATTATAATTTATTATCGCTGTTTTCTAGCTGATCTAAAACCATTTTTGACATTAAGGGACACTTTTGGACAATCTACAGTTTTTAGGCAGAAAGAATTTTTTTTATTATATAAAAGTACATGCAGGGCACTGGGCAGACCACTAGGGACAAGGGGGGTGTGTATTTTTTACATACAGTACTGTAATCTATAAGATTACAGTATACTGTATGTAAAGTGTATGTTTACTTTTTTGAATTTGGCGCCGTTCTCCGCCCCCGTGCGTCGTAACGTCGCAGGGAACGGAGATCGGCGGCACACGGGGACACTGTGAATCGAGCGAGGAGGACCCGCTCGCTCACACAGCGGGGTGGCATCGCTGAATCCAGGGACAAGGTAAGTAACTTGCCTGTGGATCCAGCGAAAGGTAAGCCGCGCCGCTGCACGTCCACCCCGAGCGTGACTCAGGGATATCGATCTTAGCATTGAAAACCAACCCCGAGTCACGCTCGGGTTTACTGTCAGGGGGGTTAAACCCAACATTTCATATTCCTGATACGTGCATGTTATACAGTGTACTTGTATAAAAAAGTATATGTGTATGACTCAGAAGCACGCCCGCAAGGTAGCCCCCTCGGGAGAGAGCTTCCCAGAGGGGGTTAGCTATGCATGAAGGAGCCGCGAGAGCCGCCGTGGGACCCCAGAGCAGCAGGATCGGGGCCACTCTGTACAAAATGAGCTGCACAGTGGAGGTAAGTATGACATGTTTGTTATTTAAAAATTATCCTTTTCAACCCCTTTAATGTACAAAAACGTTGATTGTGTTACACATGTTACATAATGCTGGTAAAGGGATCCTTTAAACATTTCAAATGCTAACAAGTAAAATTTTATGTTAGGAAGCACCAAATAAGTGTGGACAAGTTCGTCAAGATGCAACACATTTTTTTAATAACAGGGGAAGGCTCATTGCCCAATCCACCTCTCATCACAAAAATGAACAGGTGAGGGGTCCAAAAGCCTCCTAAGCAGTTTACTCCAATGCCTGAGCCAATCTGTAAAAATAAATTTTGGTATGTTGCTTTAACGTGTTGAATTTTTTGCACACATTACCGTGCTTTGCATTGAGGTATCCTAGTCAAATCAATGGGCCAAAACACCCCAAAAAAATTAAATGCGCCGTTTCTGGCAATGCAGCGCACCACCATTACTGCATTACTATGGGGTAAATTTACTAAAACTGGTGCACTCAGAATCTGGTGCATCTAACTTCAGCTTGTTCAGTTTGGTGATAAAACCTGGAAGCTGATTGGTTTCTATGCAGACGGGCAGCAGATTTTGCACTCTTCAATTTTAGTAAATAACCCTTTGAATGTTGTGGTGTGCTGCAACACATGTCCCTTGGAGCTGCGCTGCCTTAGCGTATTGAGGTGCCTTTAACCCCTTCCTTACCGGGCCATAATAATATAACGCGTGCAGGAACCCTCCCTCCTTTCGGGTGGACGTCATATTACGTCCTTTCTTCGCAGCCATCTAGGGGGCCCATGGCACTGCTCGTGAACCGGTGAGCGTGCCCGGCGGCCGCGATGTCCGCCGGGCACCCGCGATTGCCCTCGATCACGGCAGGAGTGTGGATCTGTGTGTGTAAACACACAGATCCACCTCCTGTCAGAGGTGAGGAGACCGATGTGTGTTCCCAGTACAGAGGAACACACATCGGTCTCCTCCCCTTGTGAGTCCCCCTCCCCCTACAGTTAGAATCACTCAATAGGGAACATATTTACCCCTTTTGCGCCCCTAGTGTAAACCCCTTCCCTGCCAGTCACATTTACACAGTAATCAGTGCGGTTTTATAGGTGAATGGTCCCAAAAACGTGTCAAAAGTGTCCGATATGTCCGCCACAATGTCACGGTCACAATAAAAATCGCAGATCGCCGCCATTACTAGTAAAAAAATTAAGATAAATAAAAATGACATAAATCTATCCCCTATTTTGTGGACGCTATAACTTTTGTGCAAACCAGTCAATATACGCTTATTGTGATTTTTTTTTTTACCAAAAATATGTAGAAGAATACGTATCGGTCTAAACTGAGAAAAAAAAAAGTTTTTTTAAAAAAAAATTGTGATATTTATTAAATCAAAAAGTAAAACATTAAAAATATTGGGCCAGATTCACAAAAGGGATACGACGGCGCCCATTTGAATTGGCCCGCCTTGCGCCGGAGGCCGCGGGCGTAGTTTTCATCGCAAGTGCTTTGTGAATCAGGCACTTGCGATGAAAACTTGCGGCGGTGTAACGTATCTACGATACGTTACGCCGCCGCGATTCTACGTGAATCTGGCCCATTGTGTTTTTTTCAAAATTGTCGCTCTTCTTTTGTTTATAGCGCAAAAAATAAAAACCGCAGAGATGATCAAATACCACCAAACGAAAGCTCTATTTGTGGGAAAATAAACATGAAGATTTGGGTACAGTTGTCATTCAAAGTACAACAGCGCTGAAAACGAAAAATTGGGTGCTAGCTCGATTCACACAGTGCCTCTGTGTGCCGCCGATCTCCGTTCCCTGCGACGTTACGACGCACGGGGGCGGAGAACGGCGCCAAATTCAAAAAGGTAAACAAACACCTTACATACAGTATACTGTAATCTTATAGATTACAGTACTGTATGTAAAAAATACACACCCCCCTTGTCTCTAGTGGTCTGCCCAGTGTCCTACGTGTTCTTTTATATCATAAAAACTGTTCTTTCTGCCTGCAAACTGTAGATTGCTAATAGCAACAAAAAATGTCCCTTTATGTCAAAAATGGTTTTAGAGCACCTAGAAAACAGCGATAATAAATTATAATCACTTCCAGAATAGTGCGATAGCGATTTGTGGGGAAATTCATCATAAAAAAATAAAAGTAATGACAGCGACAATTCTGCAACTGAGCAAATTTCTGTGATTTTGAGTTGATTACATTATTAAATAATTTTTATTATAATTATATTATTATTTGTTATAATTATTTATAATTATTTATTATATTATAATTTATAATTTTGTTTTTAAAAAAAATTCATACCCGGGATGTCTACAAGACTCTTGTTTGGTCAGATTTAAGTGAGTTATTCCTAAGAATTACAGGCCTACAGTATAAAACGCCAAATTTCCTTGCAAATAATGGTACCGCTTTCAGCACCTAAAATCTGAAATAATCATACCGCCAGGGAGGTTAAATGCTTCTAACAAACTTTTACATAAAAGCAGGGATTCTTTGTTCTTGTATATGGCAATATTTTAAAGGATTCTGTGATTGTGGCTTTTTCTTAACCATCTGACATACAGTGGCATTACCAGGAACCAAACTGGGCTGCGGGGAAGGAGGCTGCGGAGCATGCACCGTCATGGTGTCCAGATTCTGCCCGTTCCAGCAGAGAATCCTGTATCCTTTTATTAAAGAGTTATAGGCATGATAACTGCCCCCCGATTGTTAAAGTTTGCCTTTATTAATTTTTCGAACTTTCTGTACATTAAACCTTCTGCCCTTGATGTGCCATCATTGGAAATCAAAATTGTAGGGCATACATCCACTTTATTAAGAGTGGCTCTTTTTTTTATTAGAGATTTAATCTGTGTGTGCAAAAGGCAGCTAGGGGGATTACCATTGCATGATGTTATATAAAAGGATGCTGGGTGGCTAAATACTCACAAAAAAAGGCATATTAGCTAAAAAAAATATAGTTAATAAATTGAAGGCCAAAGGGTTACTATCGGCATTCCAAAGCTACCAAAAAATGCAGCAAGAAATGCAAAAGTATAATAAGGCCAGCTAAAATAGGCTACAAAAGACACATTACTAAGGAGAGCAACATTTTTTTTAAATATATTAATGATAAAAAAAAGCGAGGTCAAAACATACTGGCCTCAAAAAGGTGACCAGGGAAGTTAGTCAGAAGTGACTGGAAGAAGGCAACTGTATTAAAGTGGAAGTAAACCCGCCTCTGTTTAATCTTCAACTGCCATGATGCTGCACATGTGATCAGTTATAACACCAGCCATTGGATGGTGTGAGGCCCGGTACACACGACCGAGTTTCTCGGCAGAATTCAGCCAGAAACTCGATCGGAGCTGAATTCTGCCGAGAAACCCGGCCGTGTGAACACTTTCGGCCGAGGAAGCCGACGAGTTCCTCGTTGAGCCAAATAGAGAACATGTTCTCTATTTCCTCGTTGTTCAATGAGGAAAGTTGGCTCGCCGAGATCCTCGGCGGCTTCACACAGAACTCGACGAGCAAAACGATGAGTTTTGCCCGTCAAGTTTTTCGGACGCGTGTACGGGGCCTGACAGTTTGGTTGAGAGCACAGCCAATGAGACAGTTAGCATATCCGGCATGCTGGAAATGTTACTGTCTTTGGAAACTATTAAATCATTGAGTTTACTTCCGCTTTAATACATTCTTCTCCTTATTTTATACAAATTAAATGTATAATAAACAAGACAGAAATTTTTATTTTGAATGTGCCTCTGTGGCTAACAGAAACCAGTGTTCAAAAAAGAAAAAAAAAAGGGGTTGTAGAGGTTTGTGTTTTTTCACCTTATCCTCTTGCCGACCACCCATAACGTGATTTTGCATTGCAGCCACTAGGAGCGCGCGCGCCCCCTGCTCGCCACTGGTGCCGATTCGAGTGCCCGGCGGGCGCGATCACCGCCGGGCACCCGCGATCGCTCGCTACAGAGCGAGAACTGGGAGCTGTGTGTGTAAACACACAGCTCCCGGTCCTTTCAGGGGGAGAAATGACTGATCGTATGTTCATACAATGTTCCCCTAGTCAGTCCCACCCCCCCTTCAGTTAGAACACAATGAGGGAACATAATTAACCCCTTCCTAGCCCCCTAGTGTTAACCCCTTCCCGGCCAGTGCCATTTTTACAGTAATCAATGCATTTTTATAGCACTGATCGCTATAAAAATGCCAATGGTCCCAAAGATGTGTCAAAAGTGTCCGAAGTGTCAGCCATAAGGTCGCAGTACCGATAAAAATCGCAGATCGCCACCATTACTAGTAAGAAAAAAAATATTATTAAAAATGCCATAAATCTATCCCCTATTTTGTAGACGCTATAACTTTTGCGCAAACCAATCAATAAATGCTTAGTGCGATTTTTTTTACGAAAAATATGTAGAATACGTATCGGCCTAAACTGAGAATTTTTTTTTATATATATTTTCTGGGGATATTTATTACAGCAAAAAGTAAAAAATATTATTTTTTTTTCAAAATTGTCGCTCTATTTTTGTTTATAGCGCAAAAAATAAAAACTGCACAGGTGATCAAATACCACCAAAAGAAAGCTCTATTTGTGGGAAAAAAAGGACGCCAATTTTTTTTGGGAGCCATGTCGCACGGCCGCGCAATTGTCAGTTAAAGCAACTCAGTGTCGTATTGCAAAAAGTGGCCCGGTCATTGGTAACCCCATCCGGAGAGAGCTTCCCAGAGGGGGTCAGCTATTGCAGGGAGGAGCCGCGGTGGGACCCCAGAACAGGAGGATCAGGGCCACTCTGTGCAAAACTAACTGCACAGTGGAGGTAAGTATGACATGTTTGTTATTTTAAAAAAAAAAATTACTTTTACAACCACTTTAATAAGAATAAATAACCAGAACTGGTTGGCTTACACATGAGAGTCTTCAAATAACTTAGACATACTATTATTCTTAATTTTTGAGGCTAGCTTACTGACTGGAATGGTTCCAGCAAACTGGCAAAAAGAAAACATAGTTCAATTAAAGAAACATTTCCAATATATATATATATATATATATATATATATATATATATATATATATATATATATATATATATATATATATATATATATATATAGGTATAGACCTGTCAACCTAACATCATTAGTATGTAAACTATTGGAAGGTTTTATAAGGGACCATATCTAAGAATTTGATGATGAAAATAATATCATTAGTAGTTATCGACATGGATTTAACAACTGTTTTTGCCAGACCAACCTGGCATGCTATGAGGAGGTTAGCTGCAATTTGTATACAGGAAGGTCTGTGGATGTAGTGTATCTAGATTTTCTAAGGCACTTGATATAGTAAATTTCGCTAAGGCATTTGATACAGTACCTCACAAACAAAAGCTAGGGTTTGTTGGCATTGATGATATAATATGTACCTGGATGGAAAACTGTTTGTGGAGCGTTTCCAAAGAGTAGTGATTAATGGCATATTCCCTGAATGGTGTAGAGTTATGACTGGGGTGCCCCAGGGCCCTGTTCTGGGACCAATTCTGTTTAACTTGTCAATAAATCATATAGAGGTTGGAATAAATATGTTAATCTCGTTGTTTGCTGATGAAACAAAGCTAAGCATTGCAATAACTTTATAAGGCTGGGTTCACACTACGGTTTTCCCGTCCGTCAGCCGCATACGATTTCAGTATTGAAAACGTACGGGCCCGGACGGGAAAACGTATAGATAGAGAATGCATTGCAAATCGTATGCACTCAGATGCATCCGGGTGCGTACGATTTGCTGGCAAAACGTTTTTTAAACGTCCGCAAAACCGTGTTCAACCACGGTTTTGCGGTCGTTTTTAAAACAGTATGGCAACCGCATACGTTTTCCTTTAACATTAATGTCAATGGAAAACGTACATATGTGCGGTGCCATACGTTCCCGTCCGTTTCAGCCGCATACGTTTTTTCATATAAATCGTATGCGGCTGACGGACGGGAAAACCGTAGTGTGAACCCAGCCTAACAGGAAATAACAACTTTACAAGAAGACCCAG